>NC_056741.1:1483104753-1483254753 GCF_019279795.1 Protopterus annectens | reverse complement strand
GTTGAAAGAATATGTGCATATTGTATGGAAGTATATTCAGAATAAATAAAACTCAGACAAAACATTTATATTACAATATAAAATGGGATGGATATCAAAACATTATAAAAAACTGGTTCCCTATGGATAGTCTGAGGAGAAAAGTTTAACAGTAACTTTTACTGTAACAATCATAACACTCTTGTTTTATCATAAGCAAATTCCTTAGTAGCCCATATGGGGAGGTTTGCCTTATATCTCTTTCAGTGTTTACAATAAGTTCTGAGGTCACTGAACTCAAGGGTAAAAAAAAAATACAGTCCCTTTCAAATCTTCTGCCCATTGCTGCAAAAGGTACCCTTGTTTTTCTGCACTTTACAGTGCATTTTATATCCAGATATACTTTCATGAAAGTTATACATATTTTGAGATTCCTGTGGAATGGTGAACATGTCCTTGTTTAATAACCATTAATTACTTGGCTAAATCCTTCCAAAAGAATGCCAGAAGCAAGGGATTTGGTCAACCTCTTTGCATAATAGTCTGCAGAAAAAAAAGATGTTAGTGAATAGCTGAATATTCTGTGTTTAAAAATATAAAGGCTAGATAAGATTGCTTCCTGACACTCTTTGTGTAGGACAGTCCCTATCTGGGGAGGCTGCTTCTTGAGGAAAAAGAAGAAGAAAGCAGTAAAAGGTTCAAAAGTACTAAGATTTTGGGGCTAAACTGTTTCCTAAGTTTTCTTTTATAGTTGCATATTCACCAGTAGAGACATTACCCAATATATAGAAATCTGAAATCTTTCTAACTTTCATCCTGACACTTTCACTAATATAATACAATCATTTAACTGGTCTACACTCAAAATCCTACCCCTACACAAAGCCATTAACAGATTCACCAATATATTCATGAGTACTTTAAATGTCCTTGCCCCTACCAGAAATAAGAATAAAAAATTACCCAAAATCCTTAGCTGTCTCACTCTACAAGAATTCTCATGGAAAAATATGGCAAAGCATAGAAACAATGGCACAAAAATAATACCCATCAAATCTTATATCTATACAAAGAGGCATGAACCTTACCAAGAGGCAGATTTACCTAGATTAAAAACAATATTACACAGACCCACAAGATGATAAAAAAAAAAAATCCAAAGAAACTCTGAAGCTCATTTAAGAAAATTCTTCAACATTGCTTTCCCTCCTTCCTTACCAAACTCCTATCCGGACTTATCCCCCTCAGAAACAGATTTAGCAGTTTTTTTAAACGTCATAGCCTTTATTGCCTCCAGCCCCCTCACTCTTCTCTGCTCATCTGACAGCCCGCTACAACTACAGTCCATAACACAAGTGGCCTTCAACTCAGTCGAACTGTGGCTACTGTAAAAAAGCTTTTATTCAAATCCAAAAAGATTAAACTGCTATTGTCTTTTCCCCTTTGTCCCATGCCAGTTACAAACATAACTTCCACATAATCTCTCTAAACAATGCGGCTATTGAAGTGGTTACCCATACCAAATTGCTTGAAGCTACCACAAATGGCAACTTAAATTTTAACCTACATACACAAAACTATATGAAAAGCTCATCAAAAGCTAGTTCTATAATATAGAGTGAAAAATTCCTAGTTCAGCCACCCTAGTTAACACTTATCTTTTACCTTCTCTTCAGTATGGCTTATCTATTTTGCCTAACATTCTCATCTCTCTTAAATCACAAATGGAACACTGCTATAATAAAACTGCTAGATTTGCAGCTAACCCGCCACATAAAGGTCATCATTGCTCTACAATAAAAAAATTGGGTGTGATTTTTCAAAGGAATTTTTCTAATTGACTAATTGTTTAATTAATTAATTAATTAATTAATTAATTAATTAATTGATGAGCACTAGGTACATACATTTGACCTTTTTGTATTGTGATTTTATTCCTGGAAGGCGAATGGCCGAGGTACCAGAATAAAAAGAAAAGTTTAATGGTCTTTGTGGTGTAACTGTTTCCTAAGTGTTTCATTTTGATTTTTAGAGTATTTTTTGTTTTTGTGAATGTGAAGCATGTCATTAGATTCAACTTCTACTGTACCTGGGATCTTTTTGAGCTCTTTGACCCCTGGTAAAGTACTTTTCATGGACATTTTGCATGACAGGGAATCCAAATTGGCATCCCAATATCCATGGTTGCTGACCAGCGAAGACAATCTGACTGGAAAACTTGACAAGCTGGAGCAACTTATGGTTAAAGAGGTAACTTTTCTATGATGTTAAATTATTAGAAAAGTATTTGTCCCTGAATATTACTCCGAGGGTTTGTGTTTCATTGAATTCCACCTTGGGTTAGTTCCATATCTTAATGAAATGTTACTTAAAGTTGCACAATAAGTTACATAGGGAGATTTTGGAGGTACAAGATGCCTTAATGAAGGAGGCATCTGAAAGGAGGTACAAGGAACTAATGAGTGAAATCAAATCCAAGGTGCAACAGGCAGAATCGGATGTGTTGGAAAGAAAGAAGAAGAATTTATACAGGGACATCAAGGACTTTGTGAATAATACGGTGTATTCTTTGCAGTGGAAAGTACGTTCCAGCAGGTCTAAGGTCAAGGGAGGAACAAAGAATTTACAGGAGACACATGATTTTTCTGTTTCTTCTGGCGAGACTTCTTTCAGTAAAAAAAGTGTATCGTTTGAGGATGCACAGTTGAGGGAAGTTGAAGAGTCACTGGTGAATTCATCAAAATTGGTCCATTTTCCCCAAAATGGACATGGTTGAACGAAAAAGGGTTGGAGGAAAGAACAACAAAAAATAGCTGATGCAATATCAAATGCTAAAACTTTATTTCCTGATGGCAGTTCGAAGACGAAGAGTCCATGTGAGTTTTTTGCTTCTTCCAATGAATTGCAAGTTGTTAATTTTTCAGACTTGTTTCTTAGTGAGGAAGTTAAAAGTGTACTTGCTAGAGCAGTGAAATTTGTTCTGACTAGAGTTCCTTCTGTAGCTGATTTACTTTTGGATGGAAAGAGGTTTTGTAGAAAATTGCACATGTAGATAACTGATTTATTTTACAAACTGTTAACTTTGAGGGAAAGGGTGGAAAATCAAAATGAATGTGCTGCTGTTGATTATGATGTGAATTATTCTGTTATAAAGGGATATGATGATGGCTTTTTATGGGTTATGGTCGACTGATGGTTCCAAATGTACCTAATGAAAACCACTTAATGCCACCAAAAAGTTAATTGGCTGTATGTTTATTTGAAAACATGTTATGCAAAAAGGTTGAAACTGAGTTTTTTAAATTTCTTGGTGTAGACAAAAATTATAATTTAATGAAAAGCAAGTGTTTGAGTTTTCAAAATGTACATCAGCATTTGAATGAATATGTGTTTAGAAAAGCAGATGAGGGTGGAAATTGGTTAGTGATGAATAAGACACAATATTGTGAAATGGTTAACAGGTTATGTGAGCTTGAAAATTATGCACAATTGAGGAACAACCCAATAAAAATGTTTAATTTGGAATTGCATGAGTTATTGGAAAGAGGAGAGAGATTAGGATTTTTTTGGAGGAAAGGAAGTAAAAAATATATTTGTTATGGAACCCAAAGATTCAAAATTCTATGTAAATCCTAAGACTCTATTTGTTTGACCCTCCAGGTAGGCCCATAGTATCTGGAATATGTTATTTGCATAATATAGGTACTTTGTTGGATTCTCATTTTAAAAGTATTTATCAAAAGTACCTTCACATGTTAAAAATGCATCAGAACTATGTGAATTTTTGAGGATGATTAAATGGAAGACAGATTACTATTGGGCCACCACTGATGTTAACTCATTGGACACCAGTACTGAGTTAAAATTGAGATTGGATGCAATGTTTAAGATTATGGGAGTGGGTCCCTGAACATCTTATCTGCTTTCTATTCTGGAGTTCTGTATTACCCATAATTATTTTGGTTGAGATGGGAAGTTCTTCTTACAAAAGAGGGGAATTGCAATGGATGCTCCATCTGCCCCGACCTATGCAATTATTTATATGAGATAGTTTGAAAGTTTGTTTATCCAACTGCTTTTTAGGGACAATGTAGTTTGTTTCAAAAGGTTCATTGATGGTTTGATATTCATTTGTAAAGGTGAGCAGGAACAATTTTTAAGATTTGTGGGAGACTTAAATAGGAACCTGCATGGTCTAAAATTTACATGTCAAATTAATTTGAGCTCCATTACTTTTTTGGATGTGGAGTTCTATACTGACAGCAAATATTGTGTACAACATAGACCATTTTGAAAGCCAACATCTGTTAATAGTTTCCTTCATGCAAAGAGTATGCATCCCCCCATTTAATTAAATTACTCCCTTATGGGGAACTCAAGAGAATTTATTATAATAACTCAGGCAAAAGATTAATAAAAACAAAATTAGATGAGGTTCATGAGAGGTTGCTGAATCGTGATTATTCAAGGCAGATATTGGGTGAAGGAAGGAGGAAAGTTTGGCAGCAAAGTAAGGAAGGTAAAAAATTTGGGGGAAGCAAGGAGCAATGTCATGATAAGAAATTATTTTTGTAACAATGTTTTCCCCCTTCTATGTGAGTTTGGAGACGATAGTAAAAGAGTTACGGTATATGGTTTGCCAAGATTCCATGGTGGGGCATTTGTTTCTAAAGCATGTGACTTCTCATATGGAAGGTATAGTAATATGAAAGAACTGTTGAGTGGGGATTATATTTTTACACATAAGGGGGAAAGGGAGGGAGCTCAAGCATGTGGAATCTGTAAAGTATGCAATAAAATTAACAGGAAAGAAAATCAATGGTAAAAAATGTGGCCAGAGAAATGTTCAGTTATGACTTTCATAGGGCAATTTATGTCATTGGATGTGGGTACCCGTATACAAAATTATATATTGGACAGACCAAGCGAAAAGTTAAAGTGAGAATTATGGAAAATTTGGGAAATATTAGAAGGGGAATTTGAACAGACCTGTGATGGAACATTTTTCAGCAGCACATGGTGGGTCTGGGGATGGTCTATATTTTTTAGTTTCTTAACCCAACCTCATTTACCTAAGGGAGGAAATTTTAGGGAGGAATTAAATAGGTTGGAAATCAAAGTGATACTAAATTATAGGATATTGTACCCTAGGAGGATGAATTTAGATGCCAATTTGACATTGTAATTTTATGACTTTATAATGTATGACTTCATAATTCATGTGTCTATGTAAAAATATATTTATTTAATGATTTATTCATTTGTTGATTTATTATGTAGTTATTATATGAATTTTGGGTGAATGTGATAGCGCTTTTTACAAAGTTGGGTGTGATTTTTCAAAGGAATTTAATTTTTCTAATTGACTAATTGTTTAATTAATTAATGAACACTAGGTATATAAAGATGACCTTTTTGTATTGTGATTTTATTCCTTGAAGACAAATGGCCAAATGACCAGAATAAAATGAAAAGTTTAATGGCCTTTGTGGCGTAACTGCTTTCAAGTGTTTTGTTCTAAAATATTTTCCCTCTGATTATCCATGACTGCTTTCATTTTACTGACTTATGTCCTCTCTCAGTTCTTTCTCCCAACCTCTTTATTTAATACTTTACACAGCTCACGGTAACTTACAATGTCATCAGACCAGACATAAGACAAGAACTGTCACTGCTAGAAGACTATAGAAGAGGGAACAGATCAACAAAAATACTCAGTAATATAGATGTGATAAAAGCAATGTGCAGTATTAGATCAGGATATATTGTGAACTATCACAAATAATAAACTAAAAATACCAGCACAGGCAGAAAAACTTAGAAGCTATGTATGTATATATATATATATATATATATATATATATATATATATATATATATATATATAAAGGTAACGTACAAAATAAGCAAATTTATTGATAACCCAAAGCAGTTTTATAGAGAATTGTGAAACAAGGTTAAAGGAACTGAAAGACTACCAAAAAAGAAGAAATAGATACATTTTAGAGAAATATCTATGAAGATTCTGTAGAACATAACAAAAATGCTAAATGGATAGAAGAAGTAAAAGAGATAATAAGAAGATCAAAGGTACAGGATATGAAGTGGGATGAAGTAACAGCCAGAGTGATTGAAACAAAGTTAAGAAAAGCCTCTAACTGGAAAATTCCAAGGCCAGATGCAGTACCTAACTTCTGGCTAAAAGTTTTTAACATCTTTGCATAAAGATTTAGCCATGAGTAAGAACTACTTATATGCGCACCCCAAACAGACACCAGTCTGGCTAAAAGAAGAAAACCCAATGCATTTTCTTAAGAGTGAACCTACAAGCTACCCTAAAAACTATACAACAATAACTTGCCTTCCGACAACATATAAACTATACACTGGAACTGATGCAGATAGAGTTTATAGTCATTTAGAAGAAAACTCAATTATGGAAATAAAAGAAAGTCATATGGAAAAAAGATAATTTGTTATTAAATGAAGTCATAGTGAAGAACTGTGAAAAGAGGAAGAATCTAAGTATAACATGGATAGGCTGCAAAAAGCATCTGACAGTATCCCACATTCATGGATAAAAGAGAACTTAAAATGTATAAGATACACCGTACACTGATAAACTTCACCACAATGACCATGAAACAGTTGCAAACCACCTTGCAGTTAAGCCATGATAACAGACAAATTATTATTTCAGGGATAAAAATTCAAAGGTGGGTATTCCAGGGTGACTTTCTGCAACTGCTGCTCTTTTTCCTTGCCTTTAACCCATTAAGCTGTCTGCTTAACAGTTTAGGTCATGGCAATAATTTGGCTCCCAGAAAGCAAAAAAGTGTAAAGACTTTTCAACTTCTCTTTGTAGCTGATTTAAAACTGTATAGGTCATCAGATGAGGAAATGAAAGCACAGCTGCAAGTAGTCAAAACATTTTCGGATGATATAAGAATGTCATTTGGTCTTGATAAATGTGAAAAAGCAACCTTTAAAGCAGGAAAGCTGCAGGACCACGAAAACATCAGTTTGGGACAAGAATGTGATATAAAAGAATTCAAGCAAGAGGGAATGTATAAATATTTGGGAAATGATGAAGGATCAAAAATAAAATGTGAACAAATGCAAATAATACTTAGTAAGGAATATTTTAGAAGACTTAAATTAATCCTGGAAACAGTGCTGACATCTAGAAACAAAGTTTAAGCTATAAACCAATTTGTTCTTCCTGCCTTAATTTACAGTTTTGGAGTGATTGATTAGCCCCAAAAGGTGGTGGAGAGATTGGACAGGAAAACAAGTAGGATGCTTCATGCTCATCAAATGATTTTTAAAAGTCAGTGGATGCCAAGATTATATATTCCTTGTTCCGCAGGAGGTATAGGCCTCCTTGAAGTTGATTACATGTATAGATCTGCAATTGTGGGATTACATACATATCTGCTGACCTCACAAGACACAAACATAGTGAAAGTTTTGAAACATGATGAGAAAAAATCTAAGAAGACTTCCCTTCTTAGTCTAGCAGAAACATATCGGTGTCAAGAAGGGATGGAAATCAAATCGAAACTAGATAAATATCAGGCAGCAATTGATTACTCCAAAAAAAGAAAGAATATAAGGTGAATGATCAGATAATAAGGCAAGAAATGTGTAAAATGCATAAATATAATTGCAAGTATAGAAAACTCCTGGAACAACCTCATGTTGATCAGAATCGAACACAGGAATGGTTAAGGAGAGACAAATTCAAACAAAAAAAAAGAAAAGTTAATATTGGCAGCCCAAGATAGTGGACTACATACATGTTGGTTTACAATGTCCATTGAAGAAGTGGGAGATACAGACAAATGTAGGTTTTCTAAAAAAGAATTGGAAACAGTTACACACCTTGTTGCTTGTTGTGACATACTAATGGCATAAGGACTGTGTACTGAAAGGCATAATAATGTGGCAAGACAGTTGCACTGGGGGTTGTGCAAACATTATAATATTGAAGTAGATGAAAAACACTGGAAATATGAGCCACAAAGCATCATAGAAAAGGATGAAGTCTATATCACATGGGATCACCCAAACAGTTCAAAAGATAGAAGTGAGAAAACTAGATATAGTAGTCCTTGAAAAAAAGACAAAAGTACCATTGATCAATGAATTTGCTACACCTAGTGACTACAGTGTCTTGCATACAGAGAGACACAAAATTTTAAAATACCAGGATTTGCAGGCAGAAAAAAGAGCAATGTGGAAGAAAGATACCCAGACAGTTACTCCAGTACTAGTAAGAGCAGCTGGTCTTATAAGAAAGAATGTACAGTCATATTTAGATATGTCAATGATATATGTAATGTCATATGAATAGCAGAAGGAGTCATTACTGGGCACATTGCGGGTGTTGTGAAGAGCATCTACCATCAAAGATTAAAACAATACTAATTTCATAAAGATTAATCATATTTTGTCTTAGGAATGGGGTCCATTCCCGTCATGGTATTAGAAACCCAAAAGACTTGGAGAAATGAAAAAAAGGCAGTAGACTTGAAAGTTATAATTTTGAATTTCTCCTCCATATCACCTGCACCATAATTCTGACTTTAAACACTGCAGCAAAACACTAGAATATATGAATATATATATATATATATATATATATATATGTATATATATGTATATATATATATATATATATATATATATATATATATAGTTTGCTATCAAAAGGGCAATCAGACTTCATTCAAATTACATAAGTTCGAATGCCCAATTCAACATTCCAAAACAACAAAAAGAAAAATGCTGTAATGCACAGCAGTGAATGCACTATAGCATTCACTGTTGTGAATTTCTACATTTTAATGCAGATCTCATTATAGTGCGGATTGGGAAATGTATCCTTTCCCTCACTGTAGTGCAGTCTCAGAGTTTGTATATATAAGTAGCAGAGGGTGTGGGAGGCCGAGGGGAGCTTGCCCCCCTGCAAAAAGGTTCTTTGCTGTGTGTTGCAGACTAGTATAACTTGCGGAAGTGTGGAGAATGTTCAAAATATGTCAAATTCGACATTGTCCACTTCTGCGTTCGACAATTTGTTTGTCGTTTTTGGTTTTTTTTGCACATTTGGTTTGCTCAACCTATAACTTGCCCAAGGTGTGATCGGACAAATGATAGTAAACCTATATCTATATATATATATATATATATATATATATATATATATATATATATATATATATATATATATAATAGATAGATAGTTATAGATAGAGATATAATTTTGAGATCTTTAGTTATAAGGGACAGTTGTATAAGGGCCATTGAGACTCTTGACTAGGATCTTTGGTTCTTATTGATATCATCTGACCTTGGTATTTCTATATTTCTATAACTATATGGAAGCATTTAGTATGGAGTCTTTTTCCGAGTTAGTACAAGCCTTAGCTGCTAACTAAAGCTAAAGGAGAAGTGGATAATGCAAAGCTGAATTTAGAGTGCATGCTAAGCATCTGTTCAAAGAATACAGTAAGTTTTTGATACCAGCTTTGTTATCACCTAACGTCAGTAGAGTACTGTGCAGTTTAAGAGTGGGCAAAGGAAGAGAGTGTTTGCCTTAGCTAGCACCTAAGGTTAAGAAATGAGTGCATTGAAGGAGATAAGTATAATCAAAGGAAGGAGGTAGAAGACATAGGTCCCACTTATATCTAAGAAAGGGATACCCTAAATAATACTGTAAGATGGTATAGATACCAGCTTAGATGTCACCTACGACCTTTAAGGTATTAAGTGATGTATGGGCATATCTCTCAACTGTCCTGAGTTTCACAGAATGTCCAGAGTTTTGCCTCATGATTTTGGTCTGTTCCTCATAAATTTTGTGTTTTTCTGGCAAATCACTGAGGACTGGAGGCAGTAAATAATGTTTCTGAGGTACTACATTTGAATTCTGCAGTGTGGATATATTATGGAATGTTAGACTTGAGTTATATATTCTAGGAGAAAGAGATGAATATTTCTGTGTAAAATCCAGTAAATGGGTATGGTTAGTTTTAGTATAAATGACATTATAGGGGTTGGATTGGGCTGGAGTTTTGGTGGGGGACAAACCAAAGTCATACACAGTGTGGCTGACCAGGGTGGGAATTTCCATCTCCCAGCTTTCCTTTCACCAATAATAATCAGTGACAGTGGCCAGGAGAGGCCACATAGACACAACAGACAGAAAGGTGCCTCTACCAGATAGCAGGATGCCTTTCTAGCTCTATGCGGTCTGCAGTGTTCGTTTTACTGCTGCAAGGATAGGAAAAGAAAATCACAAGGTCACCCTGTGGGGATAGAGACAGAAAGCCAGCACTTAGCAATACATTTACAATGCAGTTCTCTGAAATAATTGATGGGTCTGCAAATAAAAAGAAACGTGTATCAGAAAAGCAAATAAACAAGTCAGTAAAACAATCCTTAGTCTCACAGTAGGTGTAGGATGAATCAAGTGGCTCAGTGTAAAGAGTCCAACAAGAATTACAGATTTGCCAGCTCACTGCTGTTGCTCAAAGAAGGAACACTAGATTTTAGGAATCTTCAAATACAAACAGTAGGGTTTACCTTAATTAATCAAGATATTCTCTGTGGGAACCATAAGTGCTGTATGAACCTGTGAATCATTAATCAACTTTGGGATCACTGCATAATGGGTTAACGAGAAAAATATCTTTTACAGCAACCCCCATCATCTAATCAAACCTGCTGAAATTCTCAGCTAATTTCCCAAAATGTGAATTTGTCAGGAATGAGTTTAGCTACAAGCTCTTGAATATCATTGTCATTAATAGTAGGGAACTGCCATTAATACACAATCCTGTGAAAGATGAAAACAAATCATACAAATTTAATGGGTGGCATGCTAAAATTCCCCATTGTTTAATTTCCACAAAGCTGTAGCCAGATTGTTTAACGCCTTGAGCAGTTCATAGATTTGTGCTCCATTCCCTAATGTTGAGGGCCAATAAAAATAAGGAAAATGAGCAAAGGCGGCTACAATGAATATCAGCACTTTGCATGTACCTATTGCAAAGGCGGCTACAATGAATATCAGCACTTTGCATATACCTATCGCAAAGGCGGCTACAATGAATATCAGCACTTTGCATGTACCTATCGCAAAGGCGGCTACAATGAATATCAGCACTTTGCATGTACCTATCAGCAGCTCTTCAGAACTGTTGATTGTGACCGTTGACAATCTGTGCCCAGGGAAACACTCCATTTGCCACAACCAGGCTACAGTATTTAATTCACTTTTAAACTTTCATATCATCTTATTATAGTAGACAAAGCCCAAAAGATGTCTTATCATAAAAGGTTTTGTACCTGCTCAAAATTTCTAAGTGCATGATACCCCAGACCTGCTACAGAAAATGTACCACAGGGCAGATTCCATTCATGTATCTCCCTGAATATGTATCCCATAGCCTCTTATTATAATTTGGACTTGATGTTCAGAGAGACTTGAGATTTTATATCATAATTATTTTTGTCTGTTTTCATGCCAGAAACAGTGTTGCTAATTCTGTGCATTACAGCTGGAGCCTGATTTAATTAACTTGCTAAATTTACTAAAGAAGTACAGAGGACAAGGTGATGTGTGATGTGTAGCTTTTTTTTCTTTCAAAACACTGGAAAATAAGTTCACCACCAGTACAGTTCTGTTTAAAAGTGTTATTCAAGGTGTTATGGAACACTGCATTTGAAATATGAAGCTGCACGTACTTTCTTTCTGCAAAAGAATAACTTTTTGTTTTATTTTTCCAGCCTAAGTTACTTTAAAATCAGTTATCTCTCATGTAGGTTCATAGGTTCATAGGTAGGTACTAAGCTATCTGCCCTAGGGCATTTATAAGCCTAGCCAGAATGTGTTGGCTTTCACCTCCATTTTAGACTAGATTCCTGAGCCTGTCCAGCAGGGCCATAGAAGTGATCCCAGGAGCAAATTTACGATTTCCCATCCACTCATCAAGATTTCTCTTGAAGAGGGTCAGCGAGGGACTCTGCCTAACATGGACTGGGATTCTATTCCAGAGCACGGGAAGCCTTTGGGATATGAATCTATCCCTCCAGCATGTCCTATTTATTGTTGTGCTAAGGTTTAAATCCCTGGAGCGAGTAGCCCTAATGGATCTGGTTTTATTGAGGTGGAGCATGTCCAACAATTCCGGGTTAGACATGGCCTTGTATGTCAGGCAGAGATCACCTCTGAGTAGGAGGTAAGCAACTGAGTAGAGCTGGAGTTTCTTTAGTCAAGCTGCATAGGGCATCTGTTTGAGACCCACGATCCTCTTGGTGAGGTATTTTTGAGGTCTCTCCAGCTGTTGCAGGTGTCAGGTAAGGTACATCCCAAATAGGGCTTTGTACTCAATTATGGGCCTGATGAGCGATGAGTAGAGGGGCACAATGACCTCTCTTGATCTAGATGTGAACCCTTTCGTGATTAGGTGGGCTATATAGAATGTTTTTCTAACCACTTTGGCAATGTGATTGTCAAAGGAGAGGTTACTATCTACTTGGGTCCCCAGATCCCTGATTGCTTCTTCCGTAATTAGTGGATTACCTCCTATATGGCAGTTTGTGGGCATTTTGTTTTCAAAGGGGATGACTTTGCATTTTTTTGCATTTAGCTTGAGGCCATGGTTCTGACACCAGGTATCAGTCTCCGTAAGGCCCTTCTGGAGGATGCTTGTGTCAGCCGGAGAGTCGATTATGTCTCCCAGTTTGCAATCATCTGTGAACTTGGTCAGCCACAGTCCTCCTGTGTTTGCCTGTACTTCAGAGAAGTATATACCGAACAAGAGGGGTCCCAGGACTGATCCCTGTGGGACGCCACTTGTAACTGGTTTAGAGTCGGACATGGCACCCGTGACTCTGACCATGTGAGTTCTATCCCTGAGCCAGTTTGCAACCCATCTTGTGACATATGGGTTGATATTTAAGCTGGTAAGCTTATTTATGATACCAGAGTGGGGTATTGTGTCGAAGGCCTTTGCGAGGTCTAGGTAGGCTGTGTGGACTACCTTTCCCTCATCTAAGGCTTTGGTAACTGTTTCGAGGAGGTCAACTAGGTTTAAGAGGCAAGATCTGCCCTTAACAAAGCCGAATTGGGTGGGGTCCAGTGATTGGAAGTTCCCAATGTCTTTGTTTATGAGATCCATGATGATATGCTCCATAGCCTTTCTTCTGTTTCAAAGTCTGACAGACTAGAGGCAAATATTTTGATGTAGCCTTTTCTGTCTGAAAAAAACTTGCTTACCCTCTTCACTTTAAATAATGCTGTCTCTTTCCTACAAGCTAATAAAAATGCATTATTTGATTTTAGTATAATAACATAGCTATTATTGCATGAAAAACCTTAATGATGAAATACTGATGCAAGTAAAGAAATGAATGTGCCACTGTTTGATATGACTCCCTTGGGGGAAAAAAGTCTGGAACGTGCCTAAAGAAGAAAAGTATGTGTGGGGAGTGGTGGTTACCAGAGAGGAAGTTTCAGCTGATAGGATATAAGAAACAAAATACCAGGGAATTTGGCAGCAAAATGCACTAGTGTTTCATGGTCTTAAGCCAGAGTTCAGTGATTTAGGGTTCAATTTAGATCTCCGTTGACAGTATATGTGGTGCTTGTATGCTATCCTCACATTGTTGTGGGGTGTCTCTCTGTACCCTAATTTCTTCGCAAACACATGCTGATTAATCATTTGCTCACTACTGTAAAACCCCTCTCTATATGTAAATAAGTTCATAAGTAAATAAAGCAGAGGGGTGGTAGAACATTAGAAGAGAAGAGGCACTTTGAGACTTTATTAAGGATGGAAGGAAGGGGTGATGAGATGTAAAGAGGACAACCAAGCTGATTAAAGAGACAGGAAAGACAGGCTTTAAGTGAAAAGGTGATGGCTAGTAGCCAGATAACAAGTGCCGAACATGATGTGGGGAAAAATATTAGTATGCCATAGGATGCCATCGAAATGGAAATAAAGATCCCTGGGCATGCTAACTGCTAAGATGTCTGCAGATAAATACACAGCAATGAGACAGAAGATGAAAAAAACATTTCAGATAAGCTACAAGAAATGAAATGATTCAGCAGATTACTTTACTGGAAAATGAAGGTAAAATTTTAAAATGCTTCATATCAGTCAGAATTACCAAGCAAGTTCTTCATCTCGATATTTACACAAGAATGACAAGTTGTCTGTGCCTCGGGGGAAGGAAAGCAGAGGCTAGAGGACAGAAGGCAAACTATCTGAGGATGAAACAGAGATCAAATTCAAGTACCTTCAAGAAAAAAGACACAAGGCTCTGATAAGTTACCTTCAAAGTGTTGAAATGATTTGGCAGTGGTGTTTGGTGAACTACTGTTTGAACTTTTTAGCATTTCCTTAGTAGCTAATTTGGTGCAACAAGAAGGGAGACTGGCACCTAGGAAACATGCAGGTGGTTAGGTGTGTTAACCTCAGTAACACTGAACATAAGTTCACAGAAAAGTTTATGCATGGCAGGCCACTGGTATCAAACACTATGGCATCACACTAGAGACGTCCTGCTTGTCCAAGCTGATTCAATTCTGTGATTGTCATGCATCATGGGTGAATAACAGATCCTTTGCTTATGAGGTATATCTGGACAGAAAGATGCCCTTTGACAACTGTGCCTTAGAGGAAGTTAGAAAAATTAAATATGGAATTGGGGTCCACAATGGTGCTATGGAGTGGACATATGGCTGTCTAGTCTGAAGCAGAGGATGATTATGAAAGAGGACTTTTAATAGAAATGTCAGTAAGTTATACAAATCCATAGGGTTCATCTGTGGCATGAGTGTTTTTTTTGTATGTGTTAGTTTGATGAGCAAGTTCATTACCCACACATGATAGAAAGGCTTACGTGGTAATGAAAGACTGTGATGGTGGGGTCAGAAAGGCTGGCATGGTAATGAAAGACTAGTGAGGGTGGGGTCATAAAGGCTGGCTTGGTAATGAAAGACTAGTGATGGTGAGGTCAGAATCCCTAGAGACGTACAACAGCTTTCATTTTGGCCAGAAGGTAGAATCTGGTAATAATACAATAAATGTTTAATAATACAGTTCTAGATAGGATGACCATAACCATGAAACAGAAGAAACATGATTTGAGGTAATCATCACAAGTACCCAAAGTCCAATTACATAGGGTGAAAAAGCAGTGGCAAGGACCAGTTTGATGTCAGGGTGCATTATATAAGAAATAGATTCCAGACATGCTGTAGAAATCTTTCCATTTTGCAGGCTATTCAGTGTCATAGTTACAAAATGAACGTAGTGTGCTCATTATACTACCTTTGTGGCATTCAGTGTCATGGTTACAAAATTAATGTCATATAGTCATTATACTACATTTGTGGTATTTAGTGTCATGGTTACAAAATCAGTGTAGCATAGTCATTATACTACATTTGTGGCATTTAGTGTCATGGTTACAAAATCAATGTAACATAGTCATTATACTACATTTGTGGCATTCAGTGTCATGGTTACAAAATGAACGTAGTGCACTCATTATACTACATTTGTGGTATTCAGTGTTATAGTTACAAAATGAATGTCATGTAGTCATTATATTACATTTGTGGCATTCAGTGTCATGGTTACAAAATGAATGTAGTGTACTCATTATACTACATTTGTGGCATTCAGTGTCATGGTTGCAAAATGAATGTCATGTAGTCATTATACTACATTTGTGGCATTCAGTGTTATGGTTACAAAATGACTGTAGTGTTCTCATTATACTACATTTGTGGCATTCAGTGTCATGGTTACAAAATGAGTGTCATGTAGTCATTATACTACATTTGTGGCATTCAGTGTCATGGTTACAAAATGAATGTAGTGTACTCATTATACTACATTTGTGGCATTCAGTGTCATGGTTACAAAATGAATGTCATGTAGTCATACTACATTTGTGGCATTCAGTGTCATGGTTACAAAATGAATGTCATGTAGTCGTTATACTACATTTGTGGCATTCAGTGTTATGGTTACAAAATGAATGTCATGTAGTCATTATATTACATTTGTGGCATTCAGTGTTATGGTTACAAAATGAATGTCATGTAGTCATTATACTACATTTGTGGCATTCAGTGTTATGGTTACAAAATGAATGTAGTGCACTCATTATACTACATTTGTGGCATTCAGTGTCATGGTTACAAAATGAATGTAGTGTACTCATTATACTACATTTGTGGCATTCAGTGTCATGGTTACAAAATGAATGTAGTGTACTCATTATACTACATTTGTGGTATTCAGTGTTATAGTTACAAAATGAATGTCATGTAGTCATTATACTACATTTGTGGCATTCAGTGTCATGGTTACAAAATGAATGTCATGTAGTCATTATACTACATTTGTGGCATTCAGTGTCATGGTTACAAAATGAATGTAGTGTACTCATTATAGTACATTTGTGGCATTCTGTGTCATGGTTACAAAATGAATGTCATGTAGTCATACTACATTTGTGGCATTCAGTGTCATGGTTACAAAATGAATGTCATGTAGTCATTATACTACATTTGTGGCATTCAGTGTTATGGTTACAAAATGAATGTCATGTAGTCATTATACTACATTTGTGGCATTCAGTGTTATGGTTACAAAATGAATGTCATGTAGTCATTATACTACATTTGTGGCATTCAGTGTTATGGTTACAAAATGAATGTAGTGCACTCATTATACTACATTTGTGGCATTCAGTGTCATGGTTACAAAATGAATGTAGTGTACTCATTATACTACATTTGTGGCATTCAGTGTCATGGTTACAAAATGAATGTAGTGTACTCATTATACTACATTTGTGGTATTCAGTGTTATAGTTAGAAAATGAATGTCATGTAGTCATTATACTACATTTGTGGCATTCAGTGTCATGGTTACAAAATGAATGTAGTGTACTCATTATACTACATCTGTGGCATTCAGTGTCATGATCATAAATTCAGTCAGGACTCCAGGTAATTGATAACTGGCCTACCACTACTGAGAAACCTTGCACCTTATTGACTGAATGCTGATAGGAATGACTGGGTTAACACATTTCAAGTAAGACTTGTGAACATTTCTGCTAAACACAGAAAATGGAAGCAGCATAAAAGGTGTTGCCTAAGACTTTGGTAAGTCATCCTAATGGTTCATAATTGTGTTGAATAGTGCAAAAAGGGAGACAGTGAGTAAGTGGAACCTGCAGGTGGGCAAGGGGAAACTAGCTGCAACTTTCAAACAAGCTTAGTAGCCCCTCCGTCTTCTTTCATTATATACAGCCATAGTTATTTGATGCTTATTTAATGGCTCCATCTTGAAATATCAGGGCTCATACTGCACTGCTCCAAAATACTGTAAAGAAAGAGACCAGAAACACAGAAGAAGAGCATATGTGGAACATTACTCTTCTTCTTTAAACTTTTTTTTTTGGGGGGGGGGCAAGCCATACCACACCCCTTGACTTTATATATACCAATTCTGAGATTGCTATACCACAAATAAAAGTGAATATTCTGAGAAATGGCAATTTCTGGCATAGTATATCTAAGTTTGTTTCTTCAGTGTCCATTTTTCTAGACTCAGAAATCCAATTCCTGACATTTCAAATGGTTACCCTGTTTAACACTGATATATCCATTCTTTAAAACTGAATCTGCTATGGAAGACAGAGCTTCCAGAAGTTTGGCATCTAGCATTCTGCAGCTGCTTTACCCCTCCTATTCCCCTTCCATTCAACCACACCCTTTTAATAGATTCAGCTGCTTTACTTAATGTTATCAATTATAGGAGTCCTTTCTATCTGTTAATCTACCTCTTAGTGAAATAATATTCTCACATATCTCATAAGAAGCTTGCTTTTAGCTTGTAGTACATTATCTGTCCAGCAGCCCATCCATGAAATCTCGGTTTATAATTACATAGACCTAATCATATTCCCCTGTCACCTCAATTGTCTGTGGAGACTTCCCAACCTCTTCTAGCCTGTCTTAATATTGTTTTCTGTTGATCCCATTTTACAATGTTAGTGTCGTTTCTCTATCCCCTTTCTTTCTTTCTTTCTTTCTTTTTTTTTGAAAACAATTTTATTGATTTTTATATATAAATAAATGATCTTGTTGGATTTAACATACAAACTGATAATAGTATATATAACCAAATAACAGTTTGCTGTTCTTAAAACTAGGCTCAAGACTTTTTTCCAGTTCTGTAACTTGAAATGTTACCATGTTTAGCTTTTTGTCTCTGAGGGGTTACTGCTAATGTGCACATTAACTAAATATTTCTTACTTTTATATAAAGGTAAAATTGTTGGGATGAATAAATGTTACAATGATCTGAAAAACAGTGCTTACAGTATCTAGTTCATTTAGTGGTTTATTTGGCTATCACTTAAAGGACATTCGGCGAAACAAATTAAAAATGTTCTTTAAAGAAAATAAACTGATGGAAATTCCTTTTTATTTGCCACTAGTGCATATTCAAACACTTACTAGCAGTTAACACACACAATTGAGGCTTTGAGCTGTTAATGAAATGATATGCTTCCCATAGTCAAGGGTACAGGGTTTGGTTCCTTCCACCTTCGTTTGCATACTGTGTGCCTGAGCAAATCACTTAACCATGTAGTTCTCCTGGGTTGTCTCCAAAATGGTGCACGTGTGTTCAGTGGGTCTAACCAGTTAATGAGCAAATGAAATGATAGAAATCTCATCTATCGGTGCGTCTATAAGAGTTAGAAGGAGCACTTTGGTAGATGTGCAGTACTCGTATCACACATATATGGTTTAAGAGGTAGGGTTATTCAGAGAAGATTTTGAATAAAACACTTAACAGACTAAAAGTAAAAGGATGTACTTTGGAATCCATGGTAAAACAAATATGAATGGAGGTGGGAGGTAAACATTTTATTGCAATGTCAGATCACAGTAAGATATTTTGTGTTTCTAAATTTAGTAATTTTTGTAAATAATTTAGTAAAATGTTTTAAGAAACGAGAGAATTTT
This sequence comes from Protopterus annectens, assembly GCF_019279795.1. Taxonomy (NCBI): domain Eukaryota; kingdom Metazoa; phylum Chordata; order Ceratodontiformes; family Protopteridae; genus Protopterus; species Protopterus annectens. The sequence continues at coordinate 1,483,235,702 of NC_056741.1, read as the reverse complement.
AGAACCAGATCCCTCTTTAAAGTTACATTTTATCCACTTTGCTGACCTTTTTTATAGAATATTGCTAAATTCAAGAAAGGTATTTTCATTTAAGTTACCAGCACCAAAAGAGAAACGTTTTATTAGTCATGCATTAGTGCTGTGGTTTAAAGTCTGTCCCAATGTAATACAAGAAATAGTTGAGTGTATTCATTCCAAAAGATTTCACTTTATGAGCTTGTGATCATGTGTTTTACTTATTTTATGTTTGTTAACTGAGGTAGAGCACTGATCCCATTGAATCTATTTCAGCCTCAGCTGAGGGAAAACACAGTAGTTACATGATATTATATACAGAGTGAATGAAAAAATGCAATATATATATACATATATATATATATATATATATATATATATATATATATATATATATATATACATAGATTCTTTTCAAAGTAAATATCTTAGTTTGCTTGAGGGGAGACAGGCAACAGATAAATGGTATTTTATACAGAGTGAGTGAAAAAACACATTTTATACATGCATTATATATAGAGTGGAAATCAGAGTTGGCAGGCTGAAAGAATCACAGTCAGTCAGTCAGACCAAGGTATGTAGACGGAAGAAGGAAATGAAAAGGTTGTTATAGGACAAGACAGATAGCAGTTTCATTTTCCTAGTCTTGAAAAGTGTTTTTATTTGTGAGCAGAAAATAGGGTAATAGGAATTATCTTTAAGAAAAGAAGGGAAAGATTCCTACAGTTTGAGACCAAGGGCTAAGAAAGCATGTTGAAGTGAGATGGTGGTGTATGGGATGTGCTGTACTTACTGTACCTTTGTGACGGTATGTTTGTCAAACACACGCAGTTGTTAACAAATACTCTCAAGAACATCTTTATCTACATTTAATGTCAAATGTTCAAAGTAGCAAAGCAGCTCATATTGCTAAATTTCATCAAGGGAAGACCAGTTACTTCAAATATGACTTTTTTTTCTTACCTTGAGGGTGAGATATGAGCAGGATCACTAAATGTTTTGGAAGGCAAATTGACAAAGTACTTCCAAAGGGACTCATTTGGGAAATACCACAGCAATGTGTTACGTTTAATAATGTTGTATAGCATTCTAATTCCTGTAATTTGGACTTAAAATGTGAATCATAATAGCATGTAAATATGAAATTGGTTATATTATCCTGACATTTTCAAAGAGTATACTTGATTTAAACATGACAAACTGAATAACTTTCTTAGAATTTGTTAAATAATATGAATTGAATATAAAGCTGGTTATGTCTCTTCAGGTTAATTAGAATGCATTAAATCATTTGGTTATGTATTAAAGCTGTATGATACATCGTTGTGATTATTAACCCCTAGTTAGTGGTAAGTCACAGTGTGAGGGGGTTTATGATGAAATTGATGTTTATACCTGTAGCAATGCTTGCTGTTTGGAATATACTTTATCACTTACAAGTGAGGATATCAATTAAGACTTGAGAGTAGCTGAGACTTGTGTATTTTTTCAGGATCAAGTCACTATGAGGACATTCTCTTTACAAAGCCATATGAATTGATATCATGGGGGACTTTGTCCTCCAGAATGTGACCTGTCTTACAGTGTTAACCATGCAATCTCCAACAAGTGAGGTCAGGCTCATAAGGTTTTCTGAGCTGCTTTCTGTGCAGCAAGCAGCTGGGGTCTGAGATCAGTGGATTAAAGTTGTGAGCTATCAGTGGGCTGCTTTGTGTATCAAAGGGTTTGATTCCATCAGCCTCTACTTTGTGACATTTTGCAAATCAGTCATTGCTCAAAGGTTGCCATTTAAAGGAGACTTGTGCCTAATGAGGTTACTAGGTTAACAAATCAATACACTTAAATTAAAAAAGTACTAATAATAGCATGCTTCCATTTCCTAGTACTATCCTGCTGGCATACAATGTTGTGAGGGGTTCCATTAGAAATGTTTTCACTAGTAAAGAAGTCCTTTTAATGATATGAGAAAGTGTTCCAATAGACGCATGTATTGTATCCCTGCTGGGTGTGTGCATTTTCTTCTCTAAACACACGATTGTTCCAAACAATCTATGTCTCACTTTCTTCTTTCATCCATCACTTCCTAAATAGGAACTTTTTCCTTCCACTTCGGTTTTATGAAAAGAATAGCAAAGAATTTCTTCAGAATAAATGTTCTGCTTGTCCTTCCTCTTTGAATACTTTATCTTCTTTCACTAGCTTGCACATTCCTTTTCCTGAGTATTTTTTTCTCCTAGCTATCTTAAGTACCTTGTTTTGTCTTTATTTGCCCAATTCCATTATAACTTTGCCTCACTGTTCAGATCCCCCCAACTTGTTTCGTAGATGTTTTATGTTTCTGTCTAACTACGTTTCCTATCCCCCTTTCATTTTATATAGGCTTTTTCTTTCCTTCTTTCGATTTCTTCACCCTTTCTATTTAAACATGCTTAGATTTTTTTTTTGTTTTTCTTTTCCTGTCTGGTCCTTTTCCTCCTGCTTGGTTAACATGTTCTTCATATTGATCACTGCTGCAGTAGCTTTAGCTATATGGTTTATATTCTTCCAGCTTCCAAAGCCTCATGGCACCTTCCACACACCCAAACTCTCAGGCAGATCAAGCTGAGCTGACTAAAAAACAAGTATGGGTGTAAAGCACTTCGGAGCTTTACTGCAGAAATAAAGTACGCTCCGAGGCATTTGTGGATCAATGGTTGGTTTCTGCTTTCCTTTGCTGGGCAGATAGGTCCCCTTTGAGGACAAAAAAAAAACTTTTCTTAAACGTATTGTAGTTTTATTATTTTTCTCTGCAGGAAAGTTATTTTAAAGCTAGGAGTGTGTTTTAATGGACTGTCTTGAAAATGTAACATTCTTTCAAAAGGAGCACACTTTTTTCTTTCAGTTTAAACGTAATGTAAACTAACTGAAAACATATTTTCTGTGGAGAAATTGGTTTTTTTTTTTTTTTTTTGTATTGTGGGGCTGCTAATGTGTTATAAAATGTTTTTACTGCATTTTACTGACTAAAAGATAATTTTTATGGACTGGTAGTTTTACCAGAATTTGCTGCTTGTCTTCCCTGAGAAGATTTTCTGCTTGACATGAAACAGATTTCCAGTTCTACTGTCAGTCTTCCTTCCAGCCACAAAAGGAAAAAGTTAAGCAGGCAGCCTTTGCCACCACAGCAGGCTAGCAATTTGCTTCAACTGCAGGTTGGTGACTCTGCTGTGCCCATTTGTTGTACATCAAACCACTTATCTTTTACCCCAGATAACTCTGGTGTAGCACCTACAGCCAGTATGGACTGGGGGATTAGCCATGTCTTCTTTGGCTGTTAGGGTGATGTCAGTGAGCATGAAAGTGACAATTCTAAGATAGGGAAGAGGGAAGGTTTTCCCTGTTATGTCACAATGCTGCACCTATCCCTCAGGAAGAAGAGTCTGCCATTAGTAACATGGTTGATCATATTTTTCCTGTCAAAAAGAACAGACAACTAAACATGTATCTACTACTCCTCAAACTTCCTTAGACAGTAGCAATTTACTGGTTCTGGCTCAGGGTTTAAATAAGGCTATCGGGCCTTCTTATAAAGTAGTTTCTGGTAAAAGAAAGAGGGATGCCTATTTTCTGAAGTGATTCAACATTCCGAATGTGAAAAAGAAGATGAAGGCATAGATTCAGAATTTTGTTCTCAGATTTCTGAGTCCGAATCTGAGAAGAATTTAGTTTCTGATTCTCCATGTGGGGGATTCTCTTTCTCTGGGAATATTACTGGAATATACTGTTGTTTTCAGTGGGAGAACACTAAGGTTTCCCAGTCTCTCAGAAAATACCATGAGTTGTTACAGAAGGATTTTTCAGAGCCTGCACCCATTCCTCCTGTCCTGTCTGCTTTAGATGATATGTGTCTTCCTGCCTGCAATTTTCCTGAGAGTCAGACAGCTGTCCCTAAAAGGCAGAAAGGCTGTATAATGTTCCTCAGTCTTTTAAATTATTATACACATCTTCCAAATCTGACTAAGCAGTTATAGCCTTAGTTGACTCCTCTGCTGCTAAGCACTTAGTTAATTCCAATCCTATTCTTTCTAATAATGATCGAAAAATTATTGATAGGTATGGGGGAAAGTTACCCTTCTGCAACTTTGATTTTCAGAATTTTAAATTGTCAGGCTCAAATGCTAAAGTTTGCTCTGACAAATTTTTAAATTATGAGGAATGCTTTATCTATAGTTTCTTATTTTAAGGAAAATATGCTACAAATAACTTAGTTTCTTCTATTGCTTATAGTTTGCAGTGGGTGTATCATCCTGTTAGAATGATTTCCAGGGCTATGGCTACTGGTACTGTTTTAAGAAGGTTTGCTTGGCTGCATTCTCAGATCCTCATAGATTATGTAAAAAAATGAGATTTTTAATTTCTTATTGGATAGAGATATGTTTGTCATCTCTGCTGTAGACGTGATCAAAAAGTGGATGAAAGAGACAAGCTGATGCAGAGGATCTCTTAAGATTTTTCAGCCCTCCATTTCCAAATTGTCCAGGGATTTTCTTTCTTTCCATCCAATTTTAGCAAAAAAAAAACAATAAACAGTCATAACAAAATTCAGGTAAACAGACATTTAGGAAGAAGTGGCACGGGGATTCCAAAATGTAGTCTCAAATCTCCCAAAACCAAGGACAGTCCAACAAGTCTGAATAACTATTCAGGAGATCTTATAACCCCTCCCACCCTGGCCTGTTTTCTCTTCCAGAAAATCTGAATCTTCATTTTTCTCTTTGGCAACAGATTGTTTCATATAGTTGGCTTCTGAAAATCATTCATCAGCATTACAGCTGGCAGTGGGAGGAAATTCCTCCCTTCTAGGGGGTCATTCCTCATCCTGAAGATCAGATTCTTTTGTTTTTCCCTGTTCTTCTTCAGATTGCTGCCCAAGGAGTGATATTAGCAGTTCCTCCTTCCCAGTTGTGGAAGGGGTTCTATTCAAGAATGTTCCTAGTACAAAGGAAGCAAAGAAAGAAAAGAAAATGTTTGGAGATCAGTTTTGGCTCTTTCTTTCCTAAACCTGTTTGAGATAGTGGCCATATTCAAAATAATGTCACTTCACACCCTGTTACCTCTTCTTCTTTATTCAAGTTTCCTGGTAATATTAGACTTAAAAGATGCTTATCACTACATCAATATGCATCCAGATGTCAGATGTTTCTTAAGGTTTTGTGAGTCTGGGTCAGATTATCAGTTTTCTGCTTTAACTTTTAGACTATCCACTACACTGAGAGTGTTCACAAAATGTCTAGCTCCCATTACAGCTCACTGCAAGTTACTGCATGGTAGCAACATTTTTCTGTATTTAGATGATATGCTTATCTTTGCAGAGTTTTTTCAAAGTATCAGGAATCTCTCTCTTGGGTAAGAGAGCTTTTTGCACAAGCTGAGATTCCAAGAGAACATTCAGAAGTCTTTCTTGACTCCCTAACACAACGTTGTGCTCCTGGGATGTCAACTAGACACCTGAGTTCAAAGAGCATTTCAATGATTGTCAGGGCATAAACCATATAGCTAAGGCTACTGTAGCAGTGATTATCTGAACATCTACTATTATGATAAACACACCACAAAATGCACGAACTGGCTGAAGATAAATCCTTTTTAAAAAACAGTTCCAAAATTTAAAATAAAACACAAACAAAATGAGTATTCAAGTAAGGTAAGCGCTTTCGTTTGGCGGTTGCCAAACTTTTTCAAACAAGTAATCGTCATTTCCTGTTAAATAAATAACAATGTTCCAGTGATGTAATACATTGTATTTCCCTTGACCTTAAAGAAATACTGTATCTTTTTAGAGAATGTTATAAATAAAAACTATCGGAACATTGTAACAGTCATAAATAAATATGCCCAACCTAATTAAACATTCTAAAGCTACAGACATTTAAAAACTTTGAATTTGTTATGTAAATTTAAATAAAAACTATAAATAAATATAAAATATTAACTATAAATATTAATAATTATCAAGATATCTATAAAGTGCAAGGTGCAAGGTAAACAACAATCAACTTTAATATATAAATGAAATATCATTAGTTTCAAATGTATTCTACTAAGACAATAAAGAATACATAATAATGACAAATACTGAATGATAACAATAATAATGATGATAACTAATGAATTAAAGCAACATTAATTGAAACATTATAAATATATGATAATGAATATACCATAATATGTAAACAATAAAATATAATTTACGATCAATATATATATATAAAATTTAAAATAGATTGTATGTGTACGCTTAATGTTTATATCTAAATAACACAATGTTTTTAAAAATATATATATAAATTAAATTCAATAATACCTCAATGCAAATGTGTGAACAAAAGATTTATTTATCTTTCTAACGTTTTTAATTTTAAGATGCTAGCAATTGAAATAGCATTATTTAATCCTGGCCAATTATGTGCATTTAATTTAATTTGCCATTGTAGTTCTAATTTTTCTAAAAGAGGTTGCCACGCGCCACCTCTGGCATCCAAATTTAATACATCTAGAATGATAAATTTAAAAGAATGAGATGTATGTATACTAATATGTTTCGCTAGAGCATTAGTTTCATTATAATCACGTATAGCTCTAATATGTTTGCCCATACGGTCCTTTAATTTCCTTTCAGTTTTTCCTACATAAAACCCCGTACAGGTACAACATATGGCACAATATACAATTTTCTCACTAATGTAACTAGCTTTTTCCTTTATCCTAATGCTCACACCATTAATAGTAATAGCAGTAGTTTCCAACACATAACAGCAATATTTACACCTACCACATTTTTGCATTCTCCCATATTTAGTAATCTGTGTACTTTCCATACATTTTTTTAAATGTTTACCTTTTTTGTACACAATTGATGGGGTATAATCAAAGTGGTAGTGTAATGACAAATCAGCAGTTAAAAGTTGCCAATTGTTCATTAAAATTTCACAAATAGAAATGCTGTCATTGTTAAAGGTAGTGATGAAACTTTTACTAAACCTTTTCATTTCACTATTTACTTGTGCATTTGTAACATTATGCATAAAGGTCTCTGAACGAGAAATGTTCAACTGTGATTCACTCGCTCCTGAAATATTTACCTCACCAAGTACTGCAGTTCTCGATATTGGATCTTTAGTTATAGTTAATTCATAGTTTAAAAGAGGCTTAAAGTGTAAATTATCATGTTTTGTTACTACTTCAAACATGACATTTTCTATCAATTTATTGGGGTACCCTCTATGTTTAAACATCTTGCTTAAATTTAAACATTCAGATATGAAGTCATCCCTATTACTAACCATTCTTGCTGCTCTAACAAATTGGCCTTTCAGAACAGCTTCTTTTTGGGTGTAGGGATGGCAACTATCGAAATGTAAAAAACTTTTACTATAAGTCTCTTTACGAAAAATTTTTGATGTATATCTCTTATTATTATGATCTCTTTCTAATAATACATCTAAATAACTACTGAATTGTTATTCCTTACAGCTGTAAATTTTAGAAATGAGGTAGTTGTATTAATATAATTTAAAAATTCATCAATTCTTTTTCCTCTCCACTCCACAAAATGAATATATCATCTAAAAAACACAAGTAAATTTTACAATAACTAAAAATGATGAATTAAAAATGTATTTTTTCTCCCATACACACATTACAATATTAGCATAGAGGCCTCCACAAGGAGATCCCATAGCTACACCTTCTTTTTGTAAATATAAATTATTATTGAAAAGTATAAAATTATTCTTTAAAATAATATCTAATAATTGATCAAATAAATTAATACTATTTTGGGTTAGTCCCTTTTCCATCAAGTATAAATTTACCCAATCCATTCCCCATTGATGTGGTATAACAGAATACAAATCCTTGACGGCTATGGTTAAAAAAGTATCATTTTCACTATAAGTCATAGTCCCCATTGTGGACAAAAAATCCCAAGAATCTTTTAATAGATGTTGTTCTGCCTGTATAAATGGTTTTAATTTGTTGTCAATAAATTTTGCTATCGGGTTAGTAATCGAACCCTATGCATCCACAATGGGTCTGAGAGGGGGTGTATTCAAATTTTTATGCACCTTTGGGACTCCAAACATTGTTGGAGTCCTGGGGTAACTGACATTCATAAAGTTAAATTCATCTATATCAATATCTCCTTCAATAAACAAATCATACAGGGTACCCCTTATACGTCTATATGCTCCATTTAATTCATTAATAGAGCTTTTCATATATGTATTACTGTTTAGTATAGTTTCCATTTTAGTATTATAATCTTTAATATTAAATATAGTCATACCCCCTCCCTTATCTGGCTTTATGAATCTAATGCTTTTTGTTTCCAATAAAATTTTAAGGTTTCATTCTCTTGTTTAGTTATATTATATTTTTATTTCTTAATTCTGAAGAGTCAAGTGCACGAAAATCTAATTCACATATCCTATCAAAAATTTCCAAGGTCGGGTGCAATGGGGGGTTGTAGGAACTAGAAATGTAAAATGGTTTCATTATTTGTTCAGTATTTTGAAATAAAAGGCTTAAATTCAATTTCCTTACAAAAATTTTTAGGTCTATAATAGAATCCACAATATTCATTGTCTTGTTAGGAATAAATGTTAGCCCTCGTGACAACAAGTCACATATACAATCATCAAAAACATAATCAGAGTAATTATACACTTTAAAGTCATTGGTATTGTTTGTGTAAATGACGGGGCAATTTGATGGTAAAATTTCAGACATTAATGTCCTCTCCACTGCCCCCTGTGATAATTGTTCCTCCCCCTGGAAAAGGATCCTTGTGCATACGATTGATTCTGTGGCCCCCAAGTTCTCATCTGATTCTGTTGTTGGGCTATTTGTTGACGTTGTTGCAGTCTTTCCGACCTCCGGAGTAGAGGAAAAGCATTTGGTTCTAAAAAAATTATCAATCCCATCTGTTTCAACATTCCCCATACTTTTATTAGAATTCCTGTGTGTCTCATTCCTATTTTCATGGATAGTCATTTTTAAATCCCACTGCTGGGAAATTGGGGGTGGGGGATAAGCCAAACCTTTAGCATAAGCATTCATATCCCTATCCAGTTTTTTTAGCTTCCTTTCTTTAATTAATTTAATTTTTTCATCTATAGATTTAAATATGCGCTGGTAATCAAAGTCATTGTTAAAAAAGGCTGGATCATTTTTTACTTCCGCATCAAGTACATTCGCTTTCTTTGATAAAAGTTCTATTGTTTTCTTATTGTCGCTAATGACCAAATTCATATAATCCACACCGAATTTATCAAAAAGTTTAAGTAAATCCATATGTAATGTTGAATTTGCTGTAAGGCCGGTAGGAAACCGCCAAACACGTAACCCTTTAGGGAATATGCTGTTTTTTATACATTCTGAAAAGTAGTTATTATTCATTTCTAATTTCTTTATCTTTAATAAAACATAGTCAAGTTCAGTTAATTTATCTTGGTAAGTTTTAGGCATACCTGGATTAGGATTTATTGCGGATTCAAAACCAACATTATAATTGAGCCAAGAAGTAAAATCATCATTTCTTAATGGAACAGTACCTACTGTTCTGGATGGTCATTCTACGGTTCCCGTGTCTGTTCCATTTAATTCAGTTGTAGATATTGTAGAAACCCTTGTATTTGGTTCACCACTGTTTGACCCGTTTATATCTACAAACAGATTAGAATGAAGTGAAAGGTTGGAGCATTGCGACAAATTACGCTGTTCTAGTCTGAAACTAATGATATTCCATTTATATATTAAAGTTGATTATTGTTTACCTTGCACCTTGCACTTTATAGATATCTTGATAATTATTAATATTTGTAGTTAATATTTTACATTTATTTATTGGTTATTAATTGATTATGTAAGGTTAAAAAATAAATAAATAGATTTATAATAAATTTATACAAAATATTTCATACACTAATAACTATTCAATAACACCTTATTTTTGTACGGATGGTACACATAATCTATTTTCATTATTTCCATAGGTAGACTAATAAGATCATTTAGGATATACTATTTATGGTTTTTATTATTAAATAGAAAGAAGAAAGATTTAGTAAATTTATGTGCTTTCTTATGTAAGAAAGTAAATGTTTAAATATACGACATTTCACTTAATTACACTTCATCTGTTTCATCTGGTTCACTATTTGTTTTATGCACAAGTATGCGTTGGGTAAAACTTTTTTATGTTTTGGGCAGTAGCGGGTTGCTTTCCTTGTTAAGATAACATATTGTTATTTAAATTTACATAACAAATTCAAAGTTTTTAAATGTCTATAGTTTTAAAATGTTTAATTAGGTTGGGCATATTTATTTATGACTGTTACAATGTTCCGATAGTTTTTATTGATAACATTCTCTAAAAAGATACAGTATTTCTTTAAGGTCAAGGGAAATACAATGTATTACATCACTGGAACATTGCTATTTATTTAACAGGAAATGACGATTACTTGTTTGAAAAAGTTTGGCAACCGCCAAACGAAAGCGCTTACCTTACTTTAATACTCATTTTGTTCATGTTTTATTTTAAATTTTGGAACTGTTTTTTATTGGAAGTAAAAAGGATTTATCTTCAGCCAGATTGTGCATTTTGTGGTGTGTTTATTGGGTTTACCGGTGCTCTTATTGTTTTACTATTATGATAAGTTCAACTTGCACAACTGTTCTTTACTTCTATTTCTGTCAGTGTTCCATTTTACCAGTTTCCATTCTCTTGAGTTTAAGTTGAGACTAACATGACAATTGCACAGGTACCTGCAAGTTCATTTTTGGCCTAACATTTTTTCTCCATATGGAAGTGGTGGGGTTCATCTTGTGAGTAGTTTTTGGCAAGAGATCCCATGTGCCAACCACTGTAACTTCAGTTTTCATGTAGATTGTTAATCCTGCAATATATAATCCCACACAAGCATTTTGATGCATGATCTTGCCTCTCTATTACTATTAGCAACGTATAATGTAATCATGATCTTTGTTCTCCTGTTGTGATCTCTCCATTATCTGTGCACCACAATTAGGCCTGCTCAGTGCTGCATTAAGTGTTCTGACAGCTCTGGGGTTTTATTTTACTAGCTGCAGTGACCTTGAAATCAGGAATCTGTTGTGATGTGGATATGTTTTACCTTTGTGAATAAAGCCATAGAATTATTTGCTGCATTGCAGCCTCCCAGAGCTATATGTTGAACAAAAACTTCATTTTTTGTTTTCTTCACCTTTTTGATTAACCACGCATATTGCACTTACAAAGCCAACTAATTTAGTGACATCCTGACAAACTTTGTTATAACAAGATTTCATCTGTTACGTATTTGCATTTAGCAATCAAAAACATAGATATGGCAGAAATCCTAAAGCACATTTATAGTTTTACACTGTAACCTAAAGAAAGCATTAACACCCATGCTATTGTATAGGTCTGTGCCCTTGGGGATATAATGCTGAAGAATTAAATACTAATTTCAATAAAATTCAACCAGGTTTACTTTATTCAAAGATATTCAGATTAGCTACTTAATAAGTTTATGCATTTAATCTTTACTTCAGGCTGTCTCCAGAAGCAAGTCTCTCAGTGGCATAGAAATGTTGATGTGAGTCTGCTGAGTCTGAACTGTAAGATAGGGCAAAATACTGAAGATGATGCCAATAAACATTTATGAAATGTGTCTTTGCAGGAGGCTTACTTGTTCATTTAGACAAGCTTAGTAGGAAACAAAGAAATGGATTATTTCCAACTCACATTTCTCATTATACTTTTGAAAAGTAATTATTATCAGTCCATCTTCAGCTGGGACTCTGCAGATAAAAACTGGCATGCTAGATAGTCTCTACTAAATGACAGTAAACACAATCTTTTTTCCTAGAGCACTGAAATTCGGAGTGCAGTTAACTATTAAAAGAAAGATTCCTCACTTGAGTAGATATATAGAGACATATACATCTTACAGAAGTCTTAAGTAGACAAATATAAATGAGTGCAAATAAATCAGAAGAGATGTATCTGAAAAGGGGAAATTCAAACATAGTACATGATACACTAACTTTAGCTTGGTACCCAGCTAAAATTACAAAAAGAAAGGTTCAGCAGCTTACATGTGTTTTTTAAAAGCAATGCAACTTGCAATATACAGTTGTACAAATGGATATGTTAGCAACATAAGTAACATTCACTGGAGTATTATGAACTTGCCACAGATCTCTCAAGTAATTTATCATTGATGACTGTAAGCTTGTTTAGCAAAAGCATTTCCTGCCACAGTGAAAAGCCCACAGTGCACCTTTGATGTGGACTCTTATCAACATATCCCAAGTCTCTATATATTTAGACCTAAAGTTGTACTTTGAGGAAGTGTATTTAGACATCCTGTGTATTCAAGTCTTTTACTTAAGTATCATAGATGACTGTTCAGCAAACAGCTGAACTATAAGCACCTGGAACACAACCAATTAAAAGAAACAAGAAAATTAACTGCAGGTACTATGTATGGCAGCGTAAAATTAACTACTCTATTTACAGTCAATTTTTCTTCTTAAGCATGTTGTAGTATTTAATATGAATGTAGTGATGGTAACTCAGAGATAAGGGGGTGCCTGTTACTATAAAAAGGGTCTGCGGCCTTGGAGCTGCCACTAACAAAACCTAATGAATTATTGAGTGTGAACTCTGCAGCTGGTAACTGTCAAAATGATGATGTGTCTTGTAAGTGGAATTGTTTCGCCTTTCCCCTTAGTTGTATTATTGTTATTTCAGATAAAATTGTGTTGAAGAGGGGGGGCTGCAACACTGCACCCACAGCTAAGTTTACTTTACAAATAAAAAAATCATTGTTTTGAGAGATAGTGGGTGTCATGCCTACTACTAAGCTATTAAGAAACCATCACAATCTCCATTCCCTGAAACAAGTAGTCAAACACGAGTAAATGCCAACAATATCTACTGTGCTCAAATAGTCCTCAGCTGAGCACAGCTTATCTCAGCAAGGGATTGTAGTCCATTGGAACTATTTTATAAAATGTAATAACCAAGTGACTGCTTCAAACGTTTATGAAGTGCATTTGATCAGATGAGGCATGAAACGAAATCTTAAGCAGAGAAAGCAGCTATCCTGTGCCACACAAACATAGCTTAACAAGCATATGTCATCAGAAGCATCTAACCGTTCAGTGATACTCCCGTTGTCAAAGCAGGGGGAAAGCATTTCGTGGCAAGAACATGCACTGACTGCTGTACCACAAAACAACAAGCATAGGTCTGTTCATTCAAGGAGTTCCAAACTATTCTGGCAGAGCTCATCATGACCTGAGCTAAACTCCAGAGTTATATTTATATCAGCAGCCCTCTCTAGATGGGAGAGAGTCAGTCAGTAGATGACCACACATGTGACTGTGGAGAATCTGATGTGAAGGTGATTGATGCTAACACCATTGCAATCCCTTGGTGTGGTGCACTGCAGACAACCTGCAGTTGCCTATACAATACCAGTGTTGCCTGTATCTACACCAGCTCATGCAGTGCATATGTGAGCATGCCTGTATCATAGGGAAAACCTGATGTTATGCTGTACATATAAAACTGTTGTAGTAGGGCAGATTCATGCTGTACCTATCAAGGTACATTGCTTTTTAATGATTTTAAAAATGTTTAATGTGTAGATGTTTGCAACAGTACTAAACTGCAGTTGCATGGGTATGTTGTATACCTAAATGCAATGTATAAACACACACACAAACACACACACACACACACACACACACACACACACACACACACACACACACACACACACACACACACACACACACACACACACACACACAGAGGCAGCATGCATTTAGCTAAATTGATAAAGGACACACAGGGATGAAGGAGTAAGATATATGTATACATTAGTATTATGGTACCCCCTGCAGCATGGGATATTGTGAATCACAGACTGGGATTCATCAAACACTTGTATACTATTTAGTATGTAATGGTGTTGTGATTCACAGACCCCTTTGCTACTCATTTGAGCACCTTTCCTCTACAGAGCATGACAAGTTTTAGTCTTACATGGGGATTATGTATTCAAGGGGTCTAGCTTATTTAAATTAGGCCATTGCACACCCTAATGCACTGTTCTGGAATGAGTCTTGCCTAGAAGGGTAGTTGTCAGGCATCTACACTATGCAGAATCGATAGAGAGCAGTGGACAAAATGTATAAATGTATGGGGCAGTTTAGCCACATGCACTACTGCATTTTAGTGGGAAAATCTCCACTTCCTCCTCCTCCTCAGATTGCCATTTCAGGTACATAGCAAAGTAGGTGTATATGAGAGAGTATATATGTGTGTGTGTGTGTGTGTATGTATTTGTTTCGATACAGGGACAGTGTGTGGGTGGATCTATATCTACAGGAACACTTAATGCAAGTTCTGCTTGGGTGTGTGTGTGTGTGTGTGTGTGTGTGTGTGTGTGTGTGTGTGTGTGTGTGTGTGTGTGTGTGTGTGTCTGGAATAACCATTGCCTAATATGACTAATGACCCATATGGATTCTGACTGTGTTTGCACAGGATGTTTTTATGCCTGTCTATATGCATGTATGATTGTGTGCTTGTAGGTCTGTCTGTCTGAATACTGCCTGTGCAGATGTGCATAACTCTGTATGGTCTATCATACAGAGGAGACAGAGTAGAGCATCTCCATATATTTTTCCTGTCCAATAGCTCCTGAGATAAACACAGTGTAAAAGTAATGCCTCTGTGTATGTGTCTCGGGTAGGCTCATATCGGAATATATGTGTGTCTGTGACTTTAGGTGGGTTGGGGGGATTTGTGATTGTGTGTATCCTGCTGGTGCAAGTTCTAATAGTAGGGCATTCAATGAGGGAGTTATTTCCACTGCTGAGCTGAGTGATTCATAGTCATGTTAAGTCTACTTAAATGTGGTCCCATGGCACATGATTTGTGCTTGGCTACAAATATTTTTTTTTTTCTGAGAAGTGTAAATTATCCTGTCATGACAGAGGGATTTCTGCTTCTGCAATGCTGAGTATAAAACTCTGCAATACACTTTTCCAACTTAGCTCCTTATCTTTGGAAAGTTTACGCTTGTCTTTTTTCATATTATAAAACATGGTGCTAGTAGTGAAAGAACATTGCAAAATGCATTCTACCCATCATTGTGAGAAATTGTAATTAGAATATTTAAGTCACAGGGATAAGTGGGATGTAGAGAGACTTTGTTGCTGGAACACGGAAAACAATAAAACAATATAACTTTTGGTCATTTGTCTAGAAATTTGGATTTGTGACTTCACACTTTCTCAGCATTTTAAGTTCATAGAGGTGTATATATTAATAAATAATATATAAACTAATTTTAATATAGCATATATATGGCAGACTCTTACAGACTATTGCCAGAAGGTAGAAATCAGCTCTGGAGAATGGAGCTGTAAGTTTTCTGACTCACAACTTTAAGATCTAAGATTCAATCCTGACTTCTAGTCACTTTTAATGGTAGTTTGCAAATTATTTCTGTGCCTGAGAGTGCTTTCTGTTGGTTCCTTAATTTCCTTCTGCCTCACAAAAATGTTTATTTCAGCTCGCTACTCTTAACTGTCCATATGCACTGGATTTACCTTTGCTCTTATGGTCAGAGTTGTGGCTGAAAAGGGTCTTTGAGTACCACTAAACATACCTTATTAATATATTTATGCATTGAAAATATAGTCTCAAACACAGCCAAGCTGCTCAAAGAGAACAAGTTACATGGCTAATCAAACAAAATATCCAAAAACAAACACCAGCACCTTTTTGAAGTCAAAAGTGGAATTCATATTAGCTGTGACCAGACTACGGTTTTGTACAAGAAAAGCTTTGTGAATGAAAGACTACTAATAATAATCCAATAATTTTATTAGCTTTCAGAATGGGAAAATAATTCTGTATACCATTTTTAATGTTAAATACATTACTACCAAATGTAGTTAGAAATGATGAGAAACAGTAGAACACTGTTTCTATGTGGACCGGTCTTTGTAAATTAACAAGTCCTCACTATTTGTAGCCATTTCACAGTTATGGACCTGTTTTAATCGCTTTCTACTTGTATTCCTCCATTTACAAGCCTAGTCTGTAACTCATTTCTCCAGTCATGTAAAAGCTATGAATAGGGAATATTATTAATCATGTCTTATGGGTGACAACTAGAAGCCAAAAGCAAAGAATGATTAACGAAAGGCTTGCAGATTAATATAGGCATAACAGATAGTTTAGTCAGTGTAACATCTAAAACGTCAATGGTAAATTAGCTGTATTTAGCAATATATCTCAGACTCAAACTACTGTTATTGAGATACTTGAGAAAAGCCTGTAGATATTCAACCTTCCCATCCCAATGGACCAGCAGTTGTCATGATAGTGACACCACTTCTCAATGTGTTCCCTAAAATATTTTGAAAGTTCACATACAAATTGTTAAAATACTCCATATATAAAGTAGCAAATATGGGGGAAATATGGCACCCAGTGTTGTTTGTTCTAATTGTGGATAACATTTGTGGTTAAAATAAGACACTTATTTCTAAAATTTCTTATAATGGCTTTGTTATGGAGTCTCTACCTGCCAACATGGGATGGCCAGAAGTAGAAACCATAAACTTCGCAAGTTTTGGTAGAAGCTGAAATATTTCAGTTAAACTGTTATCTGAGTCTTAATCTAAAAAGAAATCACTCCTTGTTTGGCATCCTGTCCAGAAATCTGTCAATCATTTGTTTAAATATAGGTGTTTGATCAATATCTATATACAAGTAAATTCGTCTGTCGGTCAGTTGTCTTTAGGTCTCACATCAATAATCTTTGTAACCTAATAACCACAAAACCATTTATGTCTGTATTGGTCCCTACAATTGTATTATTGTCTCTAATCTTGCTTAGAGATGTCGTTTATAAAATTGCTACCAGTGTCTCAATTGCTGATTCTGATTGAACAATCACTTTTTAATCAATAGTAATACTTTGAACTTCAGATGATCTGAGGCATTAAATATAGCTTTATTTAGACTAAAGGACCTCTCTCCTCATTTGCTTATCATTAGAATGGACAACATATTTCATTTTCAATATTCTGCAAATTTGCTTGGCATTCAGCACTAATTGGTATAGAGAAACATATGTACTAGGAAAAAATATTAAGCCTTTATTAAGTTAGGAATAAGTGAAGTCATCCAAATCAAAACGAGATAAATTGAAAATGAAATTGTTTACTATTTACATTTTTTGCATTTGCTGTTAAAAACACTCAAGAACATTTAGCTCTGCATCATTTGCTTCTACGTTTGCAACTTCCACACTTGTAATGGAAACTTGTCTCCTATCTCCAAAACATCCTTTCAATTTTGAGAAAAACCTACCTTTGATACCTGCCCCATCAGTATCAGTATCTGATAACATAATGGAATCAGACGACACATCTGAAGATCATATTAACCCTGGACTATTTTCTGTCTTGCATTTGGTCTGTAAGAGCCAATTTTATTATTGAATGGAGCATTAGTGGCAAAATGTACAATTTATTTTAAGTTTCTGGTAGCAAAAGCTTCTCCTGAATGGACATATTCCAGACTTTTTTAAACTTAAGTTTGTGTGTCTATAATTCAGATCTAAAATAACATTGCTTTTAACATTCCAGGATTGCCAATATACAATTTCTTGTTTAAAAGCTGCTAACTGAAATTATCTTTCTTTATAGCTGTTTTTAAGATGCCTTTATTATTTTTATCATAACAAATCAATCCAAAAATTCAGTAATTCTAGAAAAGATGCTACATTTTGATTGGATCCCCAGAAAGTCATAAAAATAGTGTCTTTCAAACCAAGTCTAGACTCAATTAAAAGTCATTGTTTATGTCCTGAAAACAAAATACTAGTTCTAAGTTTCTTAAAGTCCTTTAACAAAAGATCATTCATATTTCTGCAGCATGGTTAACTTACCTTTTTAGTACCCAGAGGCATTTAATGTTTCTGTTTTATGAAGCTAATATAGACATTACCAGAATGTGTAATGAAAAAATATTTTTATTCTACATTAATTCATTGATAAAAGAATCTAGATCCACTGGAAAGGCCATCCACATATACAATCATCCAATACCAAAACTTAAAAAACAGTATGATTAGAATATATACCAAAAACAAGATGTTAATCTTGAATAAACAAAGAAAAAGTGAAACAGCTTGAAATAAAGTAAAAAAAAAAAAAAAAAACAACAACTTCCATATATTGTAAAAGCCCACTTCAGTGCAAAAAGAAAACTGTGTTTTGATCCCTGCAGACAGGTATGGGTTATGGTCTGCATACTGATTGTACTTATCTAAAAAAACTTTTTATGTGCTAATCCCATGATTAATAACCCAATTTAAAGGAATGTTATTCATTTGTAAGTATATTTTTGGATACCAGGTAGTGGTAATATCTGTCTATGTTATCTATTAAGTTAATTAATTTATTCATTATAGTTTGGGGTTTAAAAAAATATTTTTATATATTTAGATCTCTATTTCAGTCATATGATTTTTGTACAGAGATTTTTTTTGGCATTTATCCTATTTTGTATCAGTTTCCCATGTTTTCTAATTTAAATAATGTAATTAATTATAAGATTAGTAGTAAAGAAGATCAAGTGGGACTGAAACATCTGTTTTTTTTTTTTTTTTTTTTTTGCGGTAGTGGGACTTTTACAAAGAAAACAAAAATGGAAGATGTATTTTTTGACTTTTATTAAATGCTGCCTCTTTTTTACACACACACACACACACACACACACACACACATACATATATATATATATATATATATATATATATATATATATATATATATATATATATCAAGTTGTTACATAATTGATGACTATTCATTTTGTTGAGAGGAGTTTTGCCAGTCATGAATGACTGACAAACACGTGAACTGAGTTATTGGTGTAAGACCACTGTTACAGTGGGGAAGGGAGTAAACTTTTTTCTGCCATTTTAAAATCTTGGATTTGGTATATAAGTAGAATAGGGTGTGGGTACAGAGTGGTCAGTCCCCCCCCCCCCCAAAAAAAAAATATTTAGTTTTCATGATCCAGGTTTATTTTCCAGAGCATGCAGCTTCCTCCCACTTTTTTAAGATCAACAACTTTTTGGTTATTATATATTATGTGAATTGATTTAATAATAGTTAGATTCACTTTATATCTAGATCTAGATGCATTCATTTTACATGCGTGTTTGAGTGTGGTGCTTATATCAGAGAAAGATGGTTGCTCAGCATGTGTGATTCAAAGAAAAATATTCAGTCTTCTGTGACCATACAGCAAGTCTAACATTGGAGTATCTCAGAAAATTCACCTTATTTTGAGAGACAGTGGTAGTGAAGTTATTACATATGAGTAGCAGGACAGCTATAGTGGCAGCCCCCCTTCCCCCATGTCAATAAGGTGCTGGGAGGCTGTTGCCCTTTGCAAAAATGCAGAATGCTTTTCAAAGTGTTTTCATGGGTTTTTTTGCAATGAGTTTTCAGTTTGGTGTTCTTAGGTTTATACTGCTAGTTTTGCTGTGAGTTCTTGTCGTGCAGTTTATAATGTTTGTGTGTATATGTGGGAACATGGCTAAAGAGCTCCAAGAGCAGATTTATAAGAGATGTACAACAGAAGATGGATTAAATATTGTGTGTGCATATATACATACACACACACACATATATATTGTGTGGAAGGTGGGAAATTATTACTTGTGATTCCCTTACAACATGGCAAATATTGTTTCTAATCATACATCTCTGTTAATGTGAAGTTTTGCAAACATCCTCAATACACAGGATAAGCTGTCTCTGAAATGTGTGAAGGCTCTTATTCATGTTGTATAGCTCATTTGTATATGCATATATATATATATATATATATATATATATATATATATATATATACACACACACACACACACACACACACACACTCACTATGTAAAAGCTGCCTTCTTCTGCTTTCTTTCTTTTCAATTGATTCTGATTTGAAGGTCATCTCATCTCTTTTTCTTCATTTTGTTTGTGCTGGCCATGTGCAATGTGGACCATTTGTCCAAATTTCACCTATCATGCATTATTATCTTTGTATTTTAAATGCATGCACACTTCTATATTTGAACATGAACATATTTGTTCTTATTTGCTTATTCTACAAATTTCTAGAATCAAAATACTTATTTATTTCAGTTAACTGAGTAAGTGAACTGATCATTAAACCCTTTTCAGCCATGACCCAGGTCAACTAGCACATTGAAACATAATACAGTGATACATAGAAGGCAGTTATTATAGCAATCCAGAGAGGGCAGGTAAAATGAATGGAGAAAGTGCAATAAAGTATAGCCATCCAGAGAGGGCAGGTAACATGGAATGAGAAAGTGCAATAAAGAGAGGATAAAAATTAGTATTCCTTTTACACTATTAAAACTGTACAAACATTGTAAGTATGTGTGAAATTAGACATACGTTTAAGGTAATAACTAACCATTCTCTTGAAGCATGAGCATCTGGATCCTGCAACATTTGTTCTTACATTTTTATTTTGAATTTTTCAAATGTTTTCTGCTTCCTAACTTTTACTGACAGTTTATTACAGATCGCAGAAGCCATTTTTGAAAGGCCTAAAATCCTGTACATGTCTCTTAAAGCATAGTCTAATGAGGGTTAGCACATCTCTGTGACCGAGTGTTGTTTAGTTGTTTAATTTGACCCTTGGATTTTAAACATGGGCAGTGTCCCATGTTTAATAATTTATAAATGTATGCATTAAGTAGAAAGGTAGCCAGTTAAAGCTCTGCAGGATAGATAAGCATGTGGTTTTGTGAGTAATCCAAATCTGTAGATTGCAATGATTGAAAAGGCATCCATTGCATGAATAAGTTTGTGCTGAATGACATGATCTTTACAGTGCAGTTAAATTTGCTTATGTTTCACTGTAAAACTGGAGGACACTACAGGTGTGACTGAATTTCTTAATTGAGTTCTCAAAACCTTAGAAATGATGGTGTAAACAAGATGGGGATACATTTTCAAACACATAATCAGGATATATATGAATGTCATTTAACATTATTGTACCTGAGACATGATATTTACCTGACAAGATAGCCATAAGTAGGATGATGGAGAAGGATGGATGGATGGATGGATGGATGGATGGATGGATGGATGGATGGATGGATGGATGGATGGACGGATGGATGGATGTATAGTCAGCTAGATAAAATCAACTGTAATGTTTTTCTGCTCTCAGCATTTGTACACTTGATTTTCATTTGCAGTACAGCACTTATTTCATCTAATAATACATAAAAGAATCCCAGGCACCTGTTAAAATGCTGAGAAACGCAGTTGCAATCTACAGAACAGAAAGATTACAAGTGTGAACATTTCGAATATATATACTAATGTTGAGGTTCTGTACCTAGTATTATAGTAATTTCACAGTTACTGTAAGCAAGCAGAAGGGATGGGTTTGGGTTTAGAGTTTTAGTGGCATTAACAGATAGTTTTGAGATTTGCTGTAGTCCTTTTCAGTCACATTACTTTTCACAGCTGTTAGACATGTCACAAGTCATGCACTACTGATGCATCCAATACTTTCTGTTGTGATTTAAGTGTGCAGATTAGAAAACTTGTACAATTCCTTGATGTCAGCATGATGATAACAAAATGGCAGCTGTGCAGTAAAAATAATGGTTTTCTGGGAGCCTCCTAGTTAAAGTAGCATAAACTGTCATACATATAAATGTTTTAATATGCAGATTCTGTATTTTCATATCAGTCTTACTCTAACAGCTGTAGAAAATAAACTGCTTTCATGGAACATAGTTTATAAAAATAAAAGCTGCCTGTTCACAGAAAGACTTTAGCTAGTGTCACTCATATTGATTTTTTTTTAAATTAATTCTTTCCCAGTTTTTTTGCCTTCAGTAAAAGTAACACTGTCATGGTCTACTGATTAGTGCATAGAACTTGGCATTAATGAACTGAATCCATAACTACTCTTATCCGTTCAGAATGAATGGTATGACCTTGATCCAGTTGTTTGAACTTGCGTATTTTTTTCAGTTCTCTGAGGTGTTAAATTAAGTAAGACTCTAGTGGAGCTGAAACTTAGATGGATTACTTTATTCACTCTGTTCTGCATAAACAAGTTATAGAAGGAGACATTTTTCATGCTCATTAATTAATGTAGATGTGTCACTAGCAGACAAAAATACCTGCTTACTGCATAAAAGGAAAGCTGATTCCAAGCTTTCCTCTCAACATTAGTCATGGTCCTGAGTACTTTTCTTTTGAAATAATTCATGCAATATTTTAGCATGTAAACATGAATCATTTAACGCATCTCCAGAGTGGTGATAGACCTTCCAGTTTTTACACTGTCAATATCACAATAATGTGCTTTTAAATTTACAGTTTAGAGACTAGTAATATGTGTTAATATGTATTAATAAACAGTGAATGGTATGTTTACTTTGTGCAAGGCTGTCTTGTCTGGACTAGTCTAAGTAAATGCTTTGCAGTTATGATCTAAGCTATAGACCATACATTTATTTAAAGCAGGAACCATATAGCCATCAATACCTTAGTCATAGTAAATAGAAGTCATGAAGAGAGCAATTCAAACAATGCAGAAGATATGTACTCAATTTTGGGCAGATGTCCCTTATCCTAGGGTTCCTAAAATACTCTCAGTCCTCTGACCCAGTTACTGCATACTGGGCCTTTGCCCTATTGGGGGGAGGGTTATTCCAAGCACAACTGCAGTAGGACCCATATAGGGGTCATCTTAAAAGATGCCCAAACCATCTGCCTTGGGTCTTCTTAGCCTGAATTAATAAGAGCTTTGTTCTGAGGCTGTTTCACTAATGACCTCTCTATGTAATAGATGGTAAACCAGGTGACCTGCCTCTTGTACCTACAGTCTTTTTATTTTGGTCATCTATGGTTCCTGAACATGGTTAAAAATAGTGACACAGAATGCCCAATAAAAAGGAAGCGTTTTTAAAGAAACAAGTTCCTGCTCTTCTGTTATTACTGATCAGATCAGCACCCACAAGTCTGTCTTCATCACTCCAATCTGCTTGTCAGTATAATTTTTCTCTTTGACTTCTCTCATGACTAAAACTTCCCCACTAAGGACAGTTGCCCTCCAGATCAGAGCAATCCAATGTTGTAATACTATATCCTACAATTTAAAGGCACTGATTCTCATCTGAGACATGACACTCAGCTGATATCATAGTTTATTTAAAGATAAGTCCAGAAGTTCATCCTCATCAACTACAACCAAAAGAGATTCCAAGAATCACCTCAAGTCTCCCAAAATGCACACCCTCCTAAGCTTGGTGGGCTTTTCATATGCTGTAATTGAAGATAAGGAGAAAGAGTTATAACAAGGCATAACCTTGATGAAGCCTTCCAATCATCTTCAATGAATTTAACTCTGTGGTCAAAATGCAAATGCAATTTTCAATGCAGTCATGCAGGAATGGACAACATGCAGCCATGGACCTCTACTCAGACAAAACCTTTCACATGGATCTAGGTCTTTCATTCACAAAATTACAGTTGTAATATTTTTTGAATTTAAATACATGTTCAAAATGCCATTCATTGATGCAATTTAAATATGCTTTCCTTAGGAGAGAGAGAGGAAGTTAAAGGAGTGAAATACAAATTATTGACTAAAGCAAAAAAGAGGTATAGTTGCATATTATATACATATACCAGGATAGCATGGATAATTAAAAAATAAGAAAAAGGGATTGTAATGCTATCACCTATACAAACTTGCTTGTTTCACAAATTTGCCACCAACATACATGAAACTGAGACTTGACTAATCAACTGAAATCCAAGTTGAACCATATCTTATATATATTAATGCAAAGATGGACATTATTTATTTATGTATTTATTTATTTATTTCCTGTCCATTATATACTTTATTTAAAGCATTTGTGCATACATTCATTCTCTGATTACTTCCATAATCCCTTTCAGTGCCACAGCCAAAGTCTGTCCTCTCTGAGTATAAGGAAGAAGAATTAATCCTATAAAGGGACCCTACTATTGCAAAAATATAATAGGTCTTTGTAGGAAGGACTTTAGTTGCCCTCTGCATTTGGGGGAATTGAGTGTTTGTCCAGGGCAGTAATTGAACTAGCAACATCTCTGAAGACAGTTATTGCACAAACTGTGCTAAGAAATGGCAGGTAGATATAAGATATTGCTAGATGGAGTCCCAGAATGTGAAAAAAATAACCTAAATAAGTTGAACAAGCGTTCTTATCAGCCAAAAGAGCCGAATAAGTGTGTGTTTCTGTGTGCATGTGTGTGAGTATGCGTGTGCATGTATGTATTACATAAACATGCATGTCATAGGTTTTGAAGTCTGCTGTTTCATTTTCCTCCAGAAGGTGAGAACTGTAAGGATTCTGATGTCCAACTTCCTTTGGGAAGGACACAGATGGTCTGCAAGTTAAGAAGTTATTGTCATCAAGATGGATGGAAGGAAGTATTTAAGAAGGCCTCATCAAAAAAGTATTGAATTTGTCAGGGTTGTTTTGTGATAACCTTAACTACACATTTGCCATGCAGACAAACTGCTGTCTGTGTGTTTTAGATGATTTCTTGAATGTTCAGCTTTGAATTTATGCTGCTGAATAAATATATCTGCTATTAAAATGTTTCACTTTTGTCTTGTTTTGCAAAGAATAGCAAGCATATCTGCTTTTTATGTAAAGAACTTATGGATATATCTCACTTGTAATACTACACACAGGTACCTCCCTGCATTTATCATCTTGGACCACTACGTTCACAATTCCCATAATTTGTTGTATATTGTAATACCAAAATGGCAGCTCCTGTGTGAGGGGATGGAGGGGGTGAGCACCACACACAACCTCAGGCTGGTGTGTACTTATAGGAATGCTGCAAGTGTGTACTTATAGGATTGCTGCTGGTGAATACTTATAGGATTGCTCCAGGTGCAGTCGCTGCTTGTTCATACTTATAGGATCGCTGCTGGTGCATACTGCTTGTGCATAGTTATAGGATCACTGCTGGTGCATACTTATAGGACTGCTGCTGGTGCAGTCTTATAGGATCGATGCTGGTGCATACTTATAGGACTGCTGCTTGTGCAGTCTTATAGGATCTCTACTGGTGCATACTTATAGGATCGCTGCTGGTGCATACTTATAGGACTGCTGCTGGTGCAGACTTATAGGACTGCTGCTGGTGCAGTCTTATAGGATTGCTGCTGGTGCGTACTTATAGGATCACTGTTGGTGCATACTTATAGGATAGCTGCTGGTGTGTACTTATAGAATCATTGCTGGTGCATACTTCTAGGATTGTTGTTTTTCATTTTACTTCCTTTAGGTGCTCATATATTAAGCTTGCTCTTCTTTTTTTATTATACTGACCTATTTATGCCATGGATTTCTTTTGAATGGTGTAAATGCTACTTACACACCTAAGCTGCTCAAATATGAATCAATCCCCTCTGTGTAGACCACATTCCATCCAAAGTATGTCAAACATCCTGTAGAGCTCCCCATCAATTGTCTTTAATATGGGACCATTTTTCAACTGTAGTACTGTCGCATATAGCTTAACATAGCCGCAATGTGTGACATAACTCTGGGTGCTCCCATACGTCACAATTCTCATTTTCTTTTGAGCCCATATTCATTCCTATATTATTCGTTTCCTCCTCTCTTGGAATTGTTGCCTTGGTCTTATAACTTGGTTTGGCACTATCCATACCTAAATAATTTGTGCAAGTTGACAGGTTAGTGTATATCTGTGAATATCTGGAAGCAGCTAACCACTGTACCTCTTAGAGATCTGTGCTTTTACAGCACCTATGAACCAAATCTCCTACATTTATTTTCTAGTACAGCATCATTTAGCCAGGATTGTTACTGTACTAACTTTGAATGAAACAATGAACATGGCGGATTAGCCACCCTAAATAATACATAGGGTAGCACCATCTTTTTGATGGGCTTTACTCTCCTGGAAATAGGCTGAAACTTTGCAGTCTTTCCCAACCATCCTTCTTGAACATTCACAGCAAAATAGACAAATTCCTGTCACATATTTCCATCCAAGTTTTCCCCACCAAAAGTCCTAGGTATCTTGGAAATATTGTCTCTTGTAGTTGCAAGTGCTGCATATTTCCTGCTTGTTCCCCAAGTTTCAGTATAATTAATTTATAAACATTGCATTGAAATCTAGAGTTTATCCAAGACTCTTGGAATCTAGCTAATTTCTCCAACAATGTACCTCTTATAGTCTAGTGATCCTAAAGGGCCTTTTTAAGCCTAAAGACATTTCTAGATGTAGCTGAGAAGTTTTAATACCCTACAGTTATTTAAGTGGTATAAGTAGGCTTAGACACAGGTGGTCGAACATTTAAAGGCTGTCTCTGTCTAGTAGAGACATAGCTCCCAGACCAGGGGTAACTTCCAAATTCACTGGGCCACTTGAATTGGGTAAGGGAAGAACTTTTATTTACATAGATGGGAAGCTTGTTCCAGGAGGGACAGTCTCTCAGACACATGCTTGTGCTATTTATACTGCAGATGAGGCTTAGGTCCCTAGTTCCACTAATTCTAGTGCCAGTTGTTTTGTGGATGTGCAACGGGTCCATCAAAGTGGGATCAGTGGATACTTTCTAGGCCAGGCATTGATCACCTCTCACCAATCTGTAGGAGACCATGTACATGTATAGGGCATTGAGGGGAGGTCCGTGTAGGACATCATGTTTAGGCCATGTATTCTTTTTGTGAGGAACTTCTGTGGGGGCTCCAGCTGCTGCATATTTCTGGTCAGGTACATACAAATGGGAGACATTGTATTCAATAATTCATCTAATGAGGTCTGAGTACATAGGAACAATGACATACTTGAACCTAGATGAGGTGGAAGGGTGACCTAATGGTTAAGGTGTTTGCCTTACAAACACAAGGTGCAGGGTTGATCAGCCAAAGGCTCTTGATGTTGGCCTCGAGTTCAGAAATGTTGGTGCAAAAATGGAGTGGCTCCTGGCATCAAGCCTTGTAAAACTCCACTAGCTACTGCCCTATTTGTGGAGACAGGACCCAAGAAGTTGGGGGAGTCTATCTGTAAGACAGCTGACTATCTAGCTGAGGATATTGTGTCAAATGCTTTGGCCGAGGTCA
This sequence comes from Protopterus annectens, assembly GCF_019279795.1. NCBI lineage: Eukaryota > Metazoa > Chordata > Ceratodontiformes > Protopteridae > Protopterus > Protopterus annectens. Next base: position 1,483,208,376 of record NC_056741.1, on the reverse strand, counting down.
AGGTAGGCACCATGCACCATTTTGCCCTTGTCCATCGATTTGTTCACTTTTTAGAAAAAGTCCACCAGGTTGACTAGGCATGATCTGTCCATGAAAATACCAAACTGAGTTGGATCTATTTAGTTTAATAGATCTGGTGAAATTCTATTGGGGATATTTATTGTCCCTTAAAGATCTTTCGCAGTGGATTAAGACCAAATTTGTGGTTTCTGATGTAAATATGATAAGAGCTATAACAGAGTATGGAACTTTCCCATGTGGAAAGTGCAAAGCCTGTAAGTATATAACAAAAAGTTTTAAAAAATCAATGGATATAATTTTCAGGTTAAAGGTTATTTCTGCTGTAATACTGAGGGCATTATTTATGCCCTCAGATGTCCCTGCAATAAGGTTTACATTAGAGAGACTAAAAGATCATTCAAGGTGAGGTTACTGGAGCATATGAGAGACATTGCTAAGAATAAGAAAGAGAGCACAATAGCATAACATTTTTGTAAAGTACATGAAGGGAGAAGTGAAAGTTTAGTAGGAACTGTCTTGGAAAAAATAAATATTTCATTACATGATACTGAAAGTATGAAAAGTAGGTTACTTTTTAAGGAGTCTGTTTATATTTTAAAGTATGCTACTTTAGCTCCTAGAAGATTAGATATGGAATGTAACTGGAGATATTTTATTTAATTGTTTTACTGATACATAATTAATATGTAATTATTCAGAGTGAGAGATAGAGAAATAAATCTTTTTTGGTTTACTGGCTGGTGGTTTTTGCCCTTATCCATCATTTACTGTGGTTTTATATGAGTTGGATCTAGTGACGGAAGGTTTCCAATGTCATTGTTTGTCTTTTCCATGATAATTCTTTCTACGGTTTTCCACATGAGACTAATCAGACTTCTGGATCAGTAGTTACATGGGTCCATAGATGGCCCACCCATGCAGAGGGCTGACATTTGTACTCCATTCACTTGGCACTGTCTGAAGGCTGCGGTTAAATAATGATTATAGTGGCCCTGATAGTTAGTGTGCCATGCTATTAAGAAGACTTCCTGGAATATTAATTGGGAAGCAGTGATGCAGCAACCTTGGCCTTGGAGAGTGCATTGAGTTCCTGAGAGTTATGGTTGAAGGTATTTACTGAGTTGTGTTCTGGGGATGGAATAAAATTGGAGCTAAGTTTGTTGGCCAGCAGATATCTTCTGGCTTAGTATAGGTGGCTTTATTTACAATTAGTTCATCACATTGTTATTTATTACCTTTGAGGTTGCAGGCATAGCTGAGGAATGCCTTGCCATTGTCCATGGCCTGAGAAGCCACTTTTACCTCAAATTTAGCTTTGGTAGATGTAATTAGCCCCCTGAGTTTAGATTTCTGAGGGAGTTTTTACCTTGCTAGATATTGCACTTGCTAATTTTTGCCAAAATTTTATCCCTTTTATTATACAATTTACTGTTGCTTGGATTCCACACAGATAGCTTGTTTTTTTATTTTCTTTTTCATAACACTGCTAATCAACAGTCATCTTCAAATAAATAATACCTTTTTTATCCTAAGAAACCTTTCCCTTTACAGGCCAACTCTTCCATAAGTAAGAACAGCCTTGCCGACAGTGGACAATCCTGTCTAGCCCCCCCCCTTATTATACTTCCCTGTCCTGGCAAGCCTCCATTTATCCATACTCTAAAAATGGGCTTTGCATACAGCTCTTCCAGCTATTTAATACACATTCTAAAAATTCCTTTCCTTTCTTTTTGTACCCTAAACAAAAAGCTACAGTTAAGATACTCTAATGCTTTTGCATATAAAACAAAACTATCCCTAACTCATTGCATGTCCTTCAATAGTAGTGTAAACACCCTGATAGGTTCCATCTGTATATTGCTATCCCATTGCCAGGAACAAACTCATTTTTCTTCTCTTTGATAATATTAGGGAATAACTTTTCCATTATTTAACCTAGTATTTTAATAGAATTTTAACATCAGCATTGATAAATTCATCATTATCATCATCAACCTCATTTTGCCATCCATCTCTTTGGTGGGTGCTCTTCTTTCCTCTAGCCTTCTTCCTGTATTTCTCCCATATCTTTTACACCAGATTATCTTCTGCTTTCCTGCACATTTGCCTGAACTACCATAATCTGCTCTCTTTGATCTTCCCTGCAATTAAAACTACTTGGGTTTCTGCTCTGATGTCCTCATTTCTTTGTCTAACAGTATATATCCTACAACCCATCTCAGACACTTCATTGCCATCAGCTCTGGCATCCTCAACTACTCTGCCTTCATTGCCCAGGTTTCTGTGCCGTATGGTAGCACTGGTAACAACAGTGTTTAGTACACCTTACTGTCAGCTAATTTTGGCATTCTTCTGTCACAAGCCACCCTTGATAGTCTGTGCCAGTTGGCTGCAGCCCCTATGATTCTAGCTTTTTTTAGCTGCAGCCCCTCTGATTCTAGCTTTCACCTCCTCATACAGACTGTACTTCTCCTCAGCCACCCCTCCCAGATATTTGAAGCTGTCAGCCTATTGCACTATCTTCCCTTCTATCTCAATTGTCAGCTTTGTCTAATTCTGTTACTCGCTGCCACTACAACTGTCTTATCTGCATTAAGTTTGCATTCTTTAGTTTACCATCGCATTACCCTATAATTTTCAGAAGTTCTGCCTGCAGTACCACATCATTTACATAAAGCTGTGTTGTCGATCTGTACCTTACAACCTGTTTGCTACTGAAGTCCATTACCAATATGAAAAAGCAGTGGGGTCAGTGCTGAACCCTGAAGCATACCTATTCTCACTGGGAACCCCTCTGTCCATCTGAACATGGTCCATTCTTGCATTGCTGTATTTTTGTTCATATCCTGCACTAGTTCTATTAATGTTTCTGAGACTTCAGACCAGTACAATGTTGCCCAAACTGTTCTTTGGCACCTTGTCATATGCTTTCACCAAGGCCAGGACTGCCTAGTTGGACTCTTTTCTCATCTCTAGCTTCTTCTCAGCTATCTGTCTTACAGCAAATATTGCATCAGTTGTGCTTCATTCCAGTCTGAAAACAAACTGCTCATCCTCCATTTTACTTTTATACTATTCTGTGTATCTAAATCACCCTCTCCAGCACTGCAACAGGAGTTTTATACCTCTATACTGTCCACAGTTGTGAATGTCTCCTTTGTTCTTGTGCACTGGCATTAGAATATTTATGCTCCACTCATGTGGGATAATCCTTTCTGTCCATATTGTTATGTGTACCCTCAGAAATCATTTCTCCCCTAACTCAGCCAACATCTTTATCATATCTGCTGCGACCTTGTCTGAACCTGCTGCTTGCCCTGACTTCAGTTTCCTTACTGCTGTTCTTACTTCTTGGGTGGGCTACTGTTCTGTGATCCATGAACTTGGTCTAAAATTACTGACCCATAGGCAACACTCTGTAGTTTTTGGTAGTACCACTATTATTTCTTCAATAACTGCTGGACTTAAGTCCTGCACTCAACAGTATTACTGTAAATGCTTGCAAGTGAGATGATGCTTGTATTTCTGTCCATTTATACAATTTGCATGGGATGTCCTCCACCCCTGCTACCTTATTTGGTTTCAAACTCAGTACCGTCTTTCTGATTTCATGCTCTACTATTTCCTTATCCAAATGTAATCTTTCTTTTTTTTCAGCAATCCTTTTGGCATAAGCTACGACTTAAGCCCCCCCCCCCAAAAAAAATGAGTCACCTCTTCCGGACTCCAGTTTAACATAATATATAGATGGAATCACTCCCCTTTTATTATTGGACTCTCTTTAATCTGATCCAGAGTATGAAATGTTGATAAAAACTGAACTCTCTCACACCCTTCTACCTTCTCATTGGTTCTCTGATATGGATGTGAATGACAGGGATACCATTTCTACTTCCAGGTAAGCCATTTCAGCTCTTAAACTATGTTCAGCATAATGTAATTGCCAAAACATGTTACCAAGGTTGCAAAAAAAGTCTTCCCTTCACAAACCTATATAAATATCCATGCAGAAGTGAGAAGTCTTCTGTAACAGATTCATAATACCACCCTCCATTAATAATAACAGTGAATAGATCCAATTTATTCACAACCACTTAGTTCATACCGTATCTGTAATGTGTAACAGTAAAATCAATTATACATTTATTTGCACTTTTTTTGTCTTATGGGTGTCTTGTTTCTGATCCACAACATTTTGAATGGAATATGTTGTTAAAATGGCAAATGAAAGAAATGGATTTTGGTTTGTGGTGGTTTGATATGTAAGTGAAGATATGATATCAACATCTGTGAAACATTTACAGTTTGAAGCTGTTTTCCTTTTTCCTCATGAGTGTGTGACCATGGGGTTAGTATACTTAAGTAAGGTGGTAGGGGTGTGAGGGATATCTCTTGCTTTATAGGTGTGGGAGGCCTTGCCTAGTTTTGGTACTCTTCCTTTTAGAGCTCCTGCTTTCTGTTTATTATATTAGTAGTACTCATGAGGGGTCTCTTAGGTTATGAAGCAAATCCTTTTCTGTTGCCAACTTTGGTGTTTTATAACTATACCAAATGTTATTTTTTTTATTTGCTTGCTTGTTTCTGAAATGTCTGTGTATATTTGTTTCACTCAAAATGATTTTATGTGTTCATTAATTGTTATAGAATTCATCAATTGCTTCAACTTCTAATTGAATCAGTTTTTTTTCCTACCAGGCCAAGCTGACTGCCCATTCATTAACCTACAGACCATTTGTACCCCTTTTTTCTAGGTGCCCAGATTATCCCAAATTATAGAACAAATTTGGAGTAAATTCCAGGTTTACTTCACAAGAGATCTTCCTGCTGCCTCTGCTATTTACCTTCCAAGGGAACTTGGGAGTTATGCACCATCTGGTTTAAAAACCATTATTAATGTACTGATTACAACTTATTATCATGTAAAGTCAGTTAATTGATTAAAGCAAATAAAGTTTAAAAGTTTGTCCTTTGGAGCATAAATTACAGACACCATAAAACCAAACGGTACCCATTCCACTATTATGAAACTTCCCCAGGTAATAAATATCATGAAACTGTTACATTATTTACTTATAATAAATCAGACAAATCAAACTATGCATTAAGACCCTATGGCTGAAATGCAAGCTATTTCAAAATAAGTTTCCATTCTATTGAAAAAAGTAGTATTTCTAAATTATCCCTGAAGTAAAATCTGGAGCAGAATGCAATGCATTTCTAAAGCGATACTTTGATCATGCCCCCCTTCTCTCCAGATCAAAATGTTCCATAGTATGAGTCATCAGTTATGTTGTGTGCTATCTACATGTGATAACTGATTTTTATTTGTTTGAAAAAACAACACAATTTTTGGTCAATTTTGATTATTTAAATAATCAGTACAAACTCATATTTACTGCTGAGCTTCACAAGAATTATAGAGATAATCTTGTTGCATCCATGTTTAGAGAAGTGGGTTATGCTCCATATATTATATTGAAAGCCATGTAGTAATCTCTGTCCTGCATGTTTCAACATCCCCTCATCATTTTTGGATCCATACGGGGATCTGTATAGAGTGTGAATTAATACTTCTACAGACATAGACTTTGAACTGGTGAAAAACAAAAGAGTTGAAAAGCAGCTTTTTTCGTGAATGGATATATGCTAACACAGTTCAATTGTAGGGTTGAAAACCGAGCTTACCCTTGTAATTAAAGTCTGTGTAGTGTAGAATTACAATGCTTTAAATAAGGACATGAAAGATTAAACATCACCCCCGGGATTCAGCAAGCTCTTCACGGTGTGCAGGAGTTGCTGCACGCAATATGGCCGACAAGTGATCCATGAACGAGCTCCCGGGACGTGCACGAGCGCTCCTACACTATTCCTGCATGGACACAACTTCTGTAAGCTAATTACACCATTTGCAGGTGAAAACCATGCAAATGAGGTGAATTAGCGATTCAGAAAACAGGCAGGCATCTGTACAGGAATAGTGTAACTTGTAGAAATGTTTTGGGCTACTAACTGAATACATTTCTGCAAATTACAAAATGGAGGCATGACAGCTCCAAATAAAGCATGTATTCAATGTAGTAGGCATGCTAATGTACAAATATATGGCCATTGGCATGGGAAATAGTTGCAAAATTATAAAAAATAACGTTTTTTTTTTTGGCCGATTTCGTCCGTTTAAGCGTAGGGCAACAGTGCACAAATGGGATTGGCCTAAAAATAATGAACAAAGTTGGAACTAAGCTTTTAAACCAAAATCAGCATTCTGCCATAATAGTCAATGGCATGCATAAGACAACAATACCATGGAACAGTGATTGCTAAGGGGGGAGGCTGAGTGTCAGTTTTGTAACCATGCATTTGCAGTTAGTTTCATGCAAATGAGGGGATTGATACTAAATCTCAGATTTCCCCTCAGTGTTAGCTTGCACCCAACCGTGTAGGTGCAGCAAAACCATGGTATAAGCATAAGAGGAAGATGACCTGATAAGGGGGAGTGTCATGCATGCTGTAAGCTTATTGGAGCTCTGTGGCCTGTGTTTGCCCTTAGCTACGCACAGCTAAGGAAGGGGGGGGGGGTGTCTGAGGCTACCTAGCAGTGTTTACATTGCCTAAACAGGTGTGCGCACCATCCAACGGGTTTTAAACAAAAAAAAAAGAACACAGAAAATAGCAGCTCTGTTCACATCTGAGTACTGAGTATGTGCGGCGCACCTTGGGGCTTAAACGGGAAGGCAATGAGAAGGGAAAACAGCAGTAGGAAGGCAATCAAGGAGAACTAGCATAGCTGGCAGGTAAAATGTATCAGAATCAGCCAATTACACAGGCAGCAACCCAGCCCAGCCCAGCATACTACTATAAACAATGCAAACACCTTCACCTCTGTTTTTTCCCATAAGCTCTACACCACTGGTGTACACAGACAGGGAAATTTTACCTGACAAAACTAACAAAATGTTAGGGGCTGCTGTTGCTCTCATACATCAATATGTGGAAGAGGTGGAGGGTGGTGAGGATGAGAATACTGATGACCAACCCACAGTGAGGAGAAGGAGAAGAGTGTACAGACCAAGGGTAACCTACCCGGGGCTACATGATCTGGAGATAGTGAAGCACTATAGGGTGGACAGGAACATTCTACAGCAAATTGTTGAGCTGTGCTGGCCATGCCTCACACACAAAACCAACAGAGGAGAACCCATCCCACTGGATGCCAAGGTATGTGTAGGCCTAAGAATACTAGCCACAGGTACCTTCCAAAGGCCAACTGGGGATATCATGGGGATCTCACAGGCATCAGCATCCAGGGTACTCTACCAGTTCCTGGATGCCATGTTAGCATGTGCCGGCGAGCACATATATTTCTTCAATACCTGTGAGGTGTTGACCATCAATATGCATCTCTTCCACCAAATAGCAGAATACCCTGAGGTAGTGGGTGCTATAGACTGCACGCATATACACATCAACGCACCACCTGGTGAGCAGGGTAGGGTCTACATAAATTGCAAGGGCTTCCTCTCCATCAACTGCCAGGTCATGCATGATGCCAAGGGCATTATTGTGAATGTGTGTGCTGGTAGCCCTGAAAGCTATCACGACTCCCACATCTGGCATAAGACACAGCTGTACCAGAGATTTGCCAGTGGGGACATCCCATATGGCCACCTAGTGGGGGATGCTGATTACCCACTGGAGCCATGGCTGATGACACCCATCAGAAATGCACACACACCCAAACAAGAACTCCATAATGAGGCACATTGACAAGCCAGAATCATAATAGAGCATGTGTTTGGTATGCTCAAGTCACGGTTCTAGTGACTGGATATATCCGGTGGAGCCTTGCAGTACTCTCCAGCTATATGTACACAAATTTTCATTGTATGTGCCATGCTACACAATATTATCCTGCAGAAACAGCTGCAGCAGGAACAGCATGGGGCAGGGCCACACAGCCCCCCACCATTGCCAAGGCCAGCACAGGCACAGAGTGACTCAGAGGAGGAACAATCTGAGCCTGCCCATTTAGGCAGAAGGAAGCGTGCCCAGTAAGCCCAGGCTTTGTCAAAGAGGCAATGCATAGCACATACACTGACACGGTAGGGACGCAGGGAATGGCACCTCTCTCTGACTCGCACATACAGGGATACCAAACATGACACCACCTGTGCTTTACCATGTATAGGGAGTGTACTGTATGCCTCCGATGTAGTCAGCCCTCTAGCACCATCCTCAATACTGGCACAGCCACAAGGTAAGTCACTCTTCCAATCAATTGCTGAATGGAGTAGTATGTTCCTTCTAGTTGTATCTATAGTATGGATGTGAGGATACAAGGGAATCGGGTGACTGAATGGGATGTCATCAGATAGTGGACACCTATATGGGCAGCATGAAATCCATAACAAATACTGGTGTCAACAAAGTAGGCAGTACCACACAAGATGACAAATCCCACTGCAGTAAATGTGGTGGCCCAAATGTGTGCCCATAGGACACACACATGCATGTCAATGAGGCTCACATACCCAACAATAGCCTCAGCCAGCAGGACAGGTGTAGATGACCATAAAGAAAGGCTGTGCTAAGGCCACCAATTGATGGCAATGGAGAACAGCCCCACTCCAGACCTACACGGACAGACTACAACAGGTCAGGCAGCTGTATGTTAGTTCTGAAGGGTAAGAAGTCTGAAACTGAAATGTAGGTCAATAAAACTTAAGATCTGTACTCTACTGATATGTTTCTAGTCTGCATGATAGGTCAGAATACAAAACAAAATGGAAGCCAACAGAGTATCTGAAATCCCACTACAGTCATAGCAAATGTTTACAGTTGTCAGGTGTGCCCCCACCCCCCCACCCCCACAATCCTATGAAGAAATGAAGTAACATGCGTGTGTGGGTTTAACAACAGTGGAGCACAGATTACTTGAGCTGGCTCAATTTACAGGCTAGATTGTTGCATGTGTCCAATATTCAGGGGTCTGTGTATTAGGTTGTTGTGTGTTGTCTATTGTGTGGAAGTGGTCAGCATGTAGGCATGGAGGATTGTGTATTGGTGGCCTATGGCCAGTGCTGTCAATGACCGGGCCATGTTCTGACAATGGCAGTGCCAACCACAATGTATCCCAGCAAGACCCAATTCAGGAGTCATCCATGCTCACTGTTCAGATGTCAATATCTGTTACCATCTGAAAGATGGACATGCCATGAATGTGGGCCCAGACATACACACAATACACAGGTGGAAGTACCCTAGACAGAGTACATAAAATGTAACTGTTAACCGCACACACCTTTGGAATTGTACATACAGGTTAGCAGCACACTGGTTGTCTGTGTAGTATGGAATACTGATGTAGTCTGGCCAATCACTATCAGACCACAAAAGGCACAGTTATGAAGAAAAGAGAGACTGCCTATGTCCCCACACAAGGCAGCATAAGGGGAATGTCCCAGGTATATCTGTGAGTCAGCTGCAAGAAGCTTCCATATCACACTTGCACTCAGCTCACTCCACCATCAGCCACAGATTTATCGCAGGTCATATCCCTGCTGTTGGGAATGAGTACAGTATGACCCCCACTTCTGTATGGGAATATCCACAGAATGCAGCATGCTGAAGAGGTGTCCCATGCAGGTGTGTCCCTAGCTGTAAGCAGCACCTTGCCAGCATTCGGAACAATGGATTAATATGGACAGGAACTATTGCCATTAACACCTCACACACTTACCCTGTCACCCCAGGGGAATCCAGTGGCTCACAGCCTGGGACTGTAGGAGTGACAGAATGCACTGGCCTGCTATAGATAGCCTGCATCACTACCAAATGCCCTACAGTCCTCTGTCAAAAGCCTGTACCTCACCCGTACTGCCAATGTATGTTATCTCATGGGGTCCCAACTAACAACATAACACAGTCCACAGAACACAAATGCAAGGCAGTGTCAACAAATCCCAGTAGCATGCCCATCATGTCCTACTGCATGAACTGTGGACAAACCCCTAAATACCGCTGGGATGAAGGGACAACTATAAGGATACTTCTCAGATATTGCTTGCATACTGTTAGGAAGAGGATAGAATAACAGATGGGGGATGTAAAAGCATGGATGCCATGGAGTGTGTGAAGTCTGAAACTCTGATGTGTGCCCATACTACCCCTGCCTACAAACCCAGTAATGGTGGCTACAAACCTCTTTGTAAACCACATTGTGAAAGGGAATTGACCAGATATATGAGCCCTGCCTCTGGTTAACCTAGGTGAATCTGTGCAGCTGAGAGGCATGGCCGCGGCAGGATATGGCCATACTGTTATGTCGATAGATGTATAAGCAGGGGATCCTCTGCCACCACAGTACCGAGGTGCTGGACCATTTACACAGACCCATCAGTAAATGTCTACAGCTACCCCTCCAGAATGGCATGAGTGTGCAAGAATATGTAGGCTGCAGACCACAATACTGGACGCTGCTTCATTCATCTTGTATTTCCCAAGAAATAACTGTGAGCAAATAAGTATATCTCTCAGTAGTTGATGACATAATACATCACAGTGTAAAACAGTACATAAGTCTGAATATCTCTGCTAACACCAACCATGTAACACAAGCAGCACAGACACAATAGTTACAGTATCCCACTATCTTACGCCCATTGTAACTCCATATTGTCGACCTATCTACAGATATCCGGCAGAAACAGGTTGCTAGCTGTAGGTGTAGAACACAAAATCCTGCACTGGAGTACAACCTACCTGGAATGAATTTGCACACTCAGTACAGAAGGTCATACTGGGCATGCTCCTACATTTAGAGAAATAGGTCCATAGGTAGGTACTATGCTATCTGCCCGAAGGCATTTATAAGCCTAGCCAGAATGTGTTGGCTTTCGCCACCCCCTAAGATTAGTTCCCTATGCCTCTGTCCAGCAGAGCCACTGAAGTGATCCTCGGGGTCAACTTTCTGTTTCCCATCCACTCATCAAGGTTTCTCTTGAAGAGTGCTAGCGAGGAGCTTTGCCTAATGTAGATTGGAATCTTGTTCCAAAGCATGGGAAGTCTCTGGGACAGGAATCTATCCCTCCAGCACATCCTATTTATTGTCATGGTGAGGTTTAGATCCCTAGAGTGTGTGGCTCGAGGGGATAAGGTTTTCTTTAGGTGGAGCATGTCCATCAATTCTGGGTTGGACATGGTCTTGTATGTCAGGCAGAGATCACCTCTGAGCAAGTGGTATGCAACTGAGTACAGCTGGAGTTTCTTCAGTCGAGCTGCATAGGGCATCTGTTTGAGGCCAGTGATCCTCTTGGTGAAGTACTTCTGTGGTCTTTCCAGCTGTTGCAGGTGTCTTGTAAGATACATCCCAAATGGGGCATTGTACTCTATGATGGGTCTGATGAGTGATGAGTAGAGGGGCAGAATGACCTCTTTTGATCTGGATGCAAATCCTTTTGTGATTAGGTGGGCCACATAGAAGGATTTTCTAACCACTTTGGCAAAGTGATTATCAAAGGAGAGATTACTATCTACTTGAGTCCCCAGATCCCTTATTACATTTTCCATATTTTGGGGACTACCACCTATGTGGTAGTTTGTAGGTACTTTGTTATTTTCAAAGGGAATAACTATGCACTTTTGGCATTTAGCTTGAGGCCATGATTTTGACACCAGGTATCTGTCTCAGTGAGACCCTTTTGGAGGATGTCTGTGTCAGCCAATGAGTTAATTATAGCCCCTAGTTTGCAGTCGTCTGTGAACTCGGTCAGCCATAGTCCTCCTGTGCTTGTCTGTACCTCTGAGAAGTACATGCCGAACAGAAGGGGTCCTAGGATGAGCCCTGGGGAATGCCACTTGTAACCGATTTAGAGTCCTAGCTCCCGCAACTCTCACCATGTGGGTTCTATCCATGAGGTAATTGGCAACCCATTTTGTGACATAGGGGTTTATGTTCAGGCAGGTGAGCTTGTCTATAATACCAGAATGGGGAATGGTGTTGAAGGCCTTTGTGAGGTCTAGGTAGGCTGTGTGTACCACCTTTCCCTCATCTATAGCATTGGTAACTATCTCAAAGAAGTCCACCAGGTTTAGGAGGCATGATCTTCCCTTAACAAAGCCAAACTGGGTAGGGTCCAGTGTTTGGAGGTTCCCAATGTCCCTGTTAATGAGTTCCATGATGATGCACTCCATAGCCTTGCAGACCAAGCTAGCCAGGCTTATAGGGAAATAGTTCCTGGGGTCTGTTGTGGCTCCACCTTTGTGGAGCGGAATAACCGTTGCTGTGCATCACTCTATGAGTACATAGCCTGTGGAGAGGCTGAGTTTGAACAGTGTGTTTAGGTGAGGGGTTAGTTCATTTTTGAGCTCATATAGGACGCAGCCTGGGACACCGTCCGATCCCATTGATGCTGTGTTTTTGGCTTTGGAGAGGGCTATTTTAACTTGAGTGTCTGTGATTTCAGGGGCTCTACATTCTTCTGGTATGGATATGGGCCCTTTTGGGGATGAGAGGGGGTGATGTTTGCACTGAACCTGTCTGCCAGGATGTTGGCAATATCGGTTGGTTCAGTGTATTTTGTGCCATTCTGCACAAACTCCGAGCAGATCTGAGCATTGCCACTTAGATTCTTGACATAGCTAAAGAATGCCTTGTGGTTATCTTTGGAGTCCTTGGCAAGTTTTATTTCAAAGCTCACCTTGGATGATTTTATGAGGCATCGTAGTTTCTTGCTGATACTGATTAGGGATGTCTTCCCTTCTTCAGATTTTACTCTTTTCTGTACTAGTTTCCTCCTTCTATTGTATAGCTTGTTTATGGCAGGGGTCCACCAGATTGGTTTCCTTTTCTTGGAGGAGTGAGTCTTGGTTTTGCTTCGGATATCACGATCTATGCATTCTTGTAGGTGCCCATAGAATACATTAGTAAAGGATTTTGCAGCTTAGACAGCGTTATCCTGTAGCATGGGGGCTTTGAAACTTTCCACCTCTGTCTTAAGTAACGTGAAGTTTGCTTTTGAAAAGTTTTTCATGGTGGTTTCCTTGTCCAGGGGTGGGGGCAGAATGTGGCTATCCAAAGTGATTTGTTTATGGTCAGATCTCACCAGCGAGGGGTTGACCTCTGGTATGGATCACCGGTCGCCCATGTTGGTGATGACCAGGTCCAATATGTTGTCACCTCTGGTGGTAGTGTTGACCAGTTGTTCCAGGGCATTTGAGTTTATGAATTCTAGGAAATGTTGGGCAAGGGAGTTAGTACTTGAGTATTTCTCCCAGTTAATGTTTGGGTAGTTGAAATCACCCAATATTAGGGTGTTTGATAGGACCTTTATGTTACTCAGTGTTTCCAGAAATGCAGAATGGGGGTACTGGGACATGGTTCGTGATCTGTAGCAAACTACAATTTTAATTGCAGTTTTGCCCATTGTTAGTTGCACGTGGAAAATCTCTGAAGCATCATGCTGTGCCACTAATCTGGAGGTGTGGGTATCCCTGATGAATATGGATACTCCCCCGCCTTTTGTATTTTGGTCTGGGTTCTCTGGCCAAAATGTATGGTATGAGTTATAGCATGTTAGTGCTGGGGTGCTCTCTAGAGTCTTAAACCAGGTTTCTGTTACTGCACATATATCAATTTTCTCCATACTGAGGAGTGCCTTGACTGTGTGCATTTTGAGGTTTAGACTTCTGGCATTGAGTAGTATTCCCCTCAGACTTTTGTTACTTGTGCTATTTTTGACGGTGGGTTTGTCTTTTGAACCTTGCCTAAAAAAAGGCACTATGGGGGTGGCAAGAGCCTTGGCCAGTATTCGAAAGCCAAAGGGTGACAAGTGCAAGTCGTGTCTAGCAAAGCAGTGTGGCTTTTCGAGCATGTCATCCCAGACAGACGGACACTGGATCCCCTTTGAATGACACCAGAAACTTGGCCAATTGTTGAAATTGATATTTTTTTCTTTATACCATGGTATCATTCTTGGTGAGGGCAGGATGCTACTCAGGGTCAGGGTCATATCGACTTGGGCTACATGATCAGAGAGCTCTTCCATGACTCTTTTCATGTAGCCCAGGGAGGTATGGCTCAGGTCAGTCACACCAACATGGACAATGACAGAGTCAAATTTCTACTTGTTGTGAAGTGACCTGAGTGCTTGTTTTATGTGGTGGATCCTGGCACCTGACAGGCAGCTAACAGTAACCTTCTCCTTATTCAGCCTAGTGAGTGGGACGTCAGTGTGCCTGGCTATGGAGTCACTTATTACTAGTATGTTGGGTATGTTATTTTGCCCTGAGGGCTGTGATTGTGTGGCACACTGGTTTTGTGAAGTATGTGTTTCATGGTTTGTGTTGGGGGGTGGAGGTTGCTTGGATGTCTGCTTTGGAGGGCTCTGTTGCTTTTGCAGATTTTTATTTAGAGCCTCCAAGTATGTTTTGGTGTATTTACATTTGTTTTTTGCTGGTGCTGGTTTAATAGGCCTCTGTGAGACTGGTGGTGTTATGTCAGTATATCCCTTCTCCTCTTGACTGTCTGATCCAGTCTTGGGTTGAGAGAGCTTAGCCTCCAGTTTGGCTGTATAATTGCATCTCTCGCATGTATCAATGTTTGGTGGTAGGAGGAGAGGGTTGTCTGTGTACATGAGGCAGTTGTGACATTGCCTCATAATGCCCAGATTCACCAGTTGGAATGGAGAGTACACCTGAATCTGCCCTTTGGACATGCCTGGATAGCTAAAGTAAACTGTTTTACTGAATGGCTGGTAAGGTCGAATAGAGAGCCTTGTCCTTCTGTAGTGCTAGAATTTATAAGTGCTTGCTATGAGTTTTGAGCAAGCGCTGGGCTGAGAAATGAATGGCTTGAGTGCTTAAGTTGAAGGTTTGTCTAGTTCCAAGGGAAAAATTGAAGAGGAGACTTTGTGGAGCTGGGAATAGTTATACCCTAGCTATCCGGCACTGCCCGGCACGCAAAACTGGGCAAATGCGTTTTTTATAGCAAGGAAATTAAAGAGATAGAAATTAGCCCAAAATTGCCAATAAACTACAACTTTCTGTACTGAAACCACTCCTCCAGTGACAAATAGGCTGCTCAAAGCTCCCCTCGCTCACAGGTGAAGAGAGAAACTTCCTTCTATCCAAGTAAGGTATGGGCAAACACAGAGATTTGTAATACAGCCCTGAATTCAGCACTAACCTGAAAACTGGACTATACTAGCTTAAAAAGGTGGGAAACAAGTATATACATATATATATATATATATATACATATATATATATATATAGATATATAGATATATATATATCTTTTTTTCAGAAAATAAAGCAGATGCAATCAAAAATACACTTTAAATGAGCATAAAAAGATGCTTATTGTTATATATCTCACTTTAGAGTTGTAGTCAATGCCCCTAGTGATAAAGTAGGAAGAAACACAAATACAGTAAAAGCAGATGAATTAAGTGCAAATTATATATATATATATATATATATATATATATATATATATATATATATAGATATAAAACAATAGAAAACGAAAAATCTGATTTAAACAAGTTACTCAATTAACCAGAAAAAAACTCAAAACTGAGCCCTGTTCCATCAGTCTTCAATCAGACAAGCTCTAACTGCACACTACCCACTACTAGGGTGCAGGGGAACCTTCTCCAAAAAAGATGGCCTGGATCAGTGCTCATGTTATACAAACAAAGCTAGATTCAGCAAGCCTGAATCTGGTCCTATGCTGCAGCAACAAGGCGCACCAATTTCAGAAAGAAACAGTTTGAATAAGCAGGCACAATAAGCCTGGGACCAGAAATTCCCAGCTCAGAAGGATAGAATCTAGCCTCTCCTCCCACAAGAGTGCAGACCACAAACCTTCTTAATGTAGAATAACTGGCCTGAAGCCCAAGTGCTTAAACCAGAACTAATACACTTTTAGAATAGCGGACACTGAGCTCTCAATCAGTAATTACCAGCTTAGAAGGATGTAAGCTACCTGTCCTGCCACAACAGTGCAGACCACAAACCTTCTTAATGTAAAACAACTGGTATGAAGCCCAAGTGCTTAAACCAAAAGACTTAGAATAACAGCCCATGTCTGACAAAAACAGTGGACTATACATATCTGTCAGTCGCAGATGTCTGTGCACACACACCACATTGCACACCATTCATGCTTTGCACACACATTGGATAGGAATATTCACACATATCCAAGGCTAACACACTATAATAGGTCAAACATACACACACAGAGATGTGGGATAGAGAGAGACAGACAGTGACAAAGAGATTGCCATCATGAGGCCTGCCCCACCCACTACACATCCAATTGGCCAATATCACATAATGTGCTGATGTCAGTAACCTTAGACATTTGCTTTTGGTAGCCCTCAGCCCTATAATGTCTGTGGTGCTTTTGATAACTGTGTAACATAATAGTACAAATCAGTATTCATCTAAGATTTGTATACCCAGTCCTGTCAAATGTAAAGTTGTCTGTGACTGAGTGTTGTGTGTGTGTT
The DNA here is from genome assembly GCF_019279795.1 of Protopterus annectens. Taxonomy (NCBI): domain Eukaryota; kingdom Metazoa; phylum Chordata; order Ceratodontiformes; family Protopteridae; genus Protopterus; species Protopterus annectens. The sequence goes on along the minus strand of NC_056741.1, from coordinate 1,483,191,841 downwards.
TCCAGAGGAATGGTTTATGGCCCATTCACACACACTGCACTTCCCATTGCCCATGTTAGCACTCATGCTGATGTCAGTCACCTTGAAATAACCCTCTGGCCAATTCTCAGCCCCATAAGCTCCATGGCTAACTGTGTAATGCTATAGTGTAACATAATAGTTAGGTAAGAGTTCTAATAAAAGTCATGACAACTGTGAAACTCTGTGTGTGTGTGTGTGTGTGTGTGTGTGTGTGTGTGTGTGTGTGTGTGTGTGTGTGTGTGTGTGTGTGTGTGTGTGTGGAAATTAAAGATTTTGTGACCATTCATAGTCACTACATCTCCCATTGCCCTACTTTAGCAAGCCTGCTGATGTCAGTCACCATGAAATACCCATTTGGACAAGGGTCAGCCCTATAAGCTCCGTGGTGCATGTGATAACTGCATAATGCTATAGTGTAACATACTAGTTAGGTAGGAGTTCTAATCCCAGACATGGCAACTGTGAAACTGTATGTATGTGTCCTTGATAATACGTGATATTATGAACATTCACACTTACTACTCTCCCCTTACCACTCCTTTAGCAATTCTGCTGATGTTAGTCACCTTCAAAGATACTTGTGGAGAGCTCTCCAGCATATCAGCTCCATGGGGCATGCCATAAATGTGGAACAAGGTAGTAGCAGTAACTACACAGGTATGGGTTTGAATCTCATCTGTAGCAAGTGTTTGTTTGTATACATATGTATGTGTGCACTCCAAAGATTTTGTCCCCATTTACACCCAGTACACATCTCAGAGCCTGACTTTAGCAGTCCTGCAGGTATCATCCACCTTAGAAGTACCTGTTGCCAACCCTAAACTATGTCAGGTCAGTGGTGCATGTGGTAAATGCATTGCATAATGGTCCATAAAGATTGTTAGATAGAGGTCTGAACCTCACCCCTGGCAAATGTAAATGTGCGTTTAGGGTAAACTTATTTTTGGGATCTCTCACCCACTATATCACCCAATGCCAGTATTTACAAGGGCTGGTGATGTTCCTCACCTTAGAAATACCTTGGGACAACATCCATCCTATATGCTCTGTGGCACAGGTGATAAATGCGGTCCACTATAGTAGAAATACATAGCTAGGTAGGGGTTTGAATCTCAGTACTGGCAAGTGTGTGTGTGTGTGTGTGCGTGTGTGTGTGTGTGTGTGTGTGTGTGTGTGTGTGTGTGTCTGTCATCAGTATCCTGTGTGGAGGTTGCTGTGATTGTGTAATAACAGGATGGATTATGGGGTGGGTTTTGCTAAATATTATGTTGAGGACCTAGTATATGTCACAATGTCCACCTTACAAGGACAACAAATGTCAAATACTAGAGAGGCTGGTGTAAACAATCCATAGCCCTACATGTGACATTATGGATTGGTGAACAATTTAGGCATTACTCAGAGAACACTCTCCACCCATGTCTCATACACAAACACACTTGGCTAGGCAACAACCACTATATTGGTAGTTCCCTGCATATTGCCTCACAGATAGTAACCACAGTGTGATTGCAGTGGACTACATCCTGTTGCTCACAACAGTACCACCGACATCAGAAAATATTGTGATGTGTTACAGCTCCTGACTGTGTGTTATCCAGCAAGTAAAAGGACATGGCACCCTGTTCCATCCCTGCAGTAGGCAAATAAATGCTTACAGTGGCCCTTTTATGTTCCCCGCTGAACACCTGCAACAACTGTAGAGTCTGCAAATGTAACCCACAAAGGGAATATCATACCTTATACACATGCCCTGTATGGACAGATGCCACCAACTCCCCTGAATATTCGTATCATGCTGTCAATGTAGGTGCAAGCACAACCTCAGTTCCATAGCCAGGTCTCACCAAATGAAGTCAGGAATGTTACACCAGAAGATAACAATCTGTAAACAGAACATATCACAGAGACCTCAAGCATATTTCCACACGTCAAAGAACATGCATGTGGGACATGTGCACAACCCAGACACTGTCCTTGTTATGGAATATAGATCACATACATGGGAAGCAGTAAACATCACTGGCCACCCCCAGTAGTAACCCAGATGAGTGGATGATGAATACAATACCCACCACTCCAGGGACTATACCCCTGAGCCACACTGGAGACTTTTGCCATGTAACCTGATGCCAAGGTATTCCCTTTGCCTAGCCTTGTACAGCCCTCAGGCCCATTCACCTACTACACACCTATCAAGCAATGAACCTATGCTGCATCTCTGTACTGGCAAGTGTGTGTGTGTGTGTGTGTGTGTGTGTGTGTGTGTGTGTGTGTGTGTGTGTGTGTGTGTGTGTGTGTGTGTGTGTGTGTGTGTGTGGAGATTAATGATTTGGAAGCCATTCACACTCACTTCACCTCCCATTGCCCTACTTTAGCATGCCTGCTGATGTCATTCATCTTGAAATAACCTTTTGGCCATGCATCAGCCATATAAGCTCTGTGGCACTTGTGATAACTACGTAAAACTGTAGTGTAGCAAGTTAGTTAGGAAGGAGTTCTAAGCCTGATCCTGCCGACTGATAATGGGTGTGCTTCCCCGAGAGAGTGTGTGTGTATCATTGTTGACACCTGCTTTTGTGGACATTCAAAATTACTACACTTCCCTTACCCCTCCTTTAGCACTGTTGCTGATGTCACTCACCTTCAAAGATACCTCTGGACAACTATCCAACATATAAATTCCGTGGTGTGTGCAATAACAGTGTAATACTGTAATAACAATACATACTCAGGTAGGGGTTTGAAACTTAGTACTGGTAAGTGTGTATTTGTATGAGTGTCATCAGTATCCCCTGTGGGTGTTGGGGTGATTGTGTAATGACAGGATCCATTGCAGTGTGGGTATTGCTACATCATTATATTCAAGACCTATATGTCCCATTGTCCACATTACAAGGCCAGCAGTTTTCAAGCACTGTAGAGGTTCTTGTAGACAATCCTCAGCCATAAATGTGTACAGCCATAGATTCATAGTTTCATAGTATAGTACTAGGCTATCTGCCTTGGGGCATTTGTAAGCCTAGCCATAGTGATGTGGCTTTTGCCACCCCATGAAATGGTACAAAAATGTACAGAATAAATCTAGAATACTGTGCCTCTGTCTAGTAGTGACACAATGAAGGTCCCCTTATATAATAGAATTAGTTTACTGTGCCCTGTCTAGCAGTGACACAGATGTGACCCCTGGGGTAAACTTACGATCTCCCATCCACTCATCAAAATTTCTCTTGAACAGAGTCAGTGAGGGGCTCTGCCTAATACGAACTGGGATCCTGTTCCAAAGCATGGGAAGCCTCTGGGTTATGAATCTATCCCTCCAGCATGTCCTATTCATACTTGTGCCGAGGTTTAAGTCTTTAGCTCTCGTGGTCCTGATGGATTTGGATTTTTTGAGGTGGAGCATGTCCATCAGATCCTGATTGGACATGGCCTTGTATGTCAGGCAGAGATCACCTCTGAGCAGGCGGTATGCTACTGAATAGAGCTGAAGTTTCTTTAGTCTGGCAGAATAAGACATATGTTGGAGACCCTTGATCCTTTTGGTGAGGTACTTTTGTGGTCTCTCCAGCTGTTGCAAATGCCGGGTGAGGTACATACCAAATGGGGCATTGTACTCAATCATGGGTCTGATGAGGGAGGAATATAGGGGTACAATGACATCCTTGGATCTGGATGTGAATCCCTTCATGATGAGGTGTGCAAGGTAGAATGTTTTTCTAACCACTTTGGCAACGTGGGTGTCAAATGAGAGGTCGCTGTCTACTTGGGTCCCTAGGTCTCTGATTACTTTTTCCATACTCAGTGGGTTGCTGTCTATGTGATAATTTGTGGGTACTTTGTTTTTTCCAAAAGGGATGACTATACTTTTTTGCATTTAGTTTAAGGCCGTGACTACGGCACCAGTTGTCCGTTTCAGTGAGGCCTTTTTGTAGGATGTGTGTGTCTGCTGGTGTATCGACTATGGCGCCTAGTTTGCAGTCATCCGTGAACTTTGTCAGCCACAGCTCTCCCATGTTTGCTTTAACATCTGAGAAATAAATGCCGAACAAGAGGGGTCCCAGGACAGATCCCTGTGGGACACCACTTGTGACTGGCTTTGAGTCTGACATTGCTCCAGCGATTTTAACTTTATGGGTTCTGTCCTTTAGCCAGTTTGCAACCCATCTAGTGACATAAGGGTTTACTTTTAAGCTGTTTAGCTTATCTATGATGCCTGAGTGGGGTATTATGTTGAAGGCCTTAGCCAAGTCCAGGTATGTTGTATGGACTGCTTTGCCCTCATCAATGGCTCTAGTGACTGTTTCAAAAAAGTCAACCAGGTTTAAAAGGCAGGATCTGCCCTTTACAAAGCTGAACCGGGTGGGGTCAAGTGTCTGTAGGTCCCCTATGTCTCTGTTTATGAGTTCCATAATGATTCTTTCCATAGCTTTGCAGACCAGGCTAGTTAAGCTTATGGGGCGGTAGTTTCCAGGGTCTGTAGAGGCACCCCCCTTGTGGAGTGGGACCACTGTTGCTGTACACCAGTGTTCAGGTACATATCCCGAAGTAAGGCTAAGGTTAAATAGCATTTTTATGTGTGGGTTTAGCTCCTCTCAGAGTTCACATAACACGCACCCCGGGATACCGTCAGGTCCCATTGATGCTGTGTTTTTTGCTTTGTTTAGGGCGGTTCTCACTTGGACATCTGAGATGACAGGGAGATTACATTCAGCTGGGATAAGTATTTCTTCTTTGGGGGTGAAGGAGCGGAGAAATTTGCACTGAACCTGTCAGCCAGAATGTTAGCAATATCTGTGGGTTCAGTGTATTTTTTGTTGTTGTGAACCAACTCTGAGCATATCTAGGGTTTCCGCCCAGATTTCTAACATAGCTGAAGAAGGCTTTGTGGTTATCTTTAGTGTCCTTAGCGATTTTTCTCTTAAAGTTTGCCTTGGATGTTTTTATGAGAGAACGTAGTTTTCTGCTAATGTTGATCAGAGATGTCTTCCCTTCATGGGATTTCGCTCTGACGTGCAGTAGCTTCCTTCTTTTGTTATACAATTTGTTTATGGCTGAGGTCCACCAGACAGGATGCTTACATTTGGTGGAGAGGGACTTGGATTTGTTTGGGATTGCATGATCCATGCATTCTTGGAGATGTCCATAGAAAGCATTTGTGAAGGATTCGGCATTGTGGGATGTGGTATCCACTGGCACAGTGGGCTTAAAGGATACCATCTCAGTCTTAAGAAGAGTGAAGTCTGCTTTTGAGAAGTTTTTCACTGTGGTCTTTTGTGCTGGGGGTGGAGGTGGGATATGTATATCCAGGGTGATTAGTTTGTGGTCAGATCTCACCAGTGAGGGGTATACTTCTGGTGTGGAGCATTTTGTCCCCATGTTTGTGATGATCAGGTCTAGTATATTATCTCCCCTAGTGGGAGAGGTGACTAGTTGTTCCAGTGCATTTGAATTTATGAATTCCAGGAACCTTTGGGCTAGGGTATTAGGGCTAGAATAATGTACCCAATCTATGTTTGGGTAGTTGAAGTCTCCCAGTATGATGGTATTTTGTGATACATTCATATCCACCAATGTCTTCAGGAAGGCTGAGTGGGGTTCTTGAGATTGGGAGGGTGGTCTGTAACATGCTACCAGTTGTACAGCAGTTTTGCTTATGGTTAGTTGCACCTGTATGGTCTCTGATGCTTCATGTGTTGCTACTAACCTGGAGGTGTGGGTGTCCTTTATGAATATGGACACTCCCTTTGTGGTTCGGCCCGGGTTTTGGGGCCGAAAAGCATGATACGAGGTATAGCCTGGTAGCGCTGGGGTGCTCCCAGGAGCCTTGAACCAGGTTTCAGTTACTGCACAGACGTCGATGTTCTCCATGCTGAGGAGTGCATCGAGTGCCTGCATCTTGAGATTTAGACTTCTGGCGTTGAGCAGCATTACCCTTTCCATTTTTGTTTTCTAAGGAGGTGGGTTTGTCCTTTGAGCCTTGCCTAAAAAGGCACTATGGGGGTGGCAAGAGCCTTAGCCAATATCCGGAAGCCCAGTGGTGACAGGTGTAAGCCATCCCTTGCGAAGCAGCGTGGCTTGTCCAACATATCATCCCAGGCAGACAGACATTGGATCCCCTTAGAATGACACCAGTACTCGAGCCAATTGTTAAAGCTGATCATCTTGTCTTTGTATTGTGGTATCATTCTTGGTGAGGGCAAGATGCTGCTCAGGGTCAGGGTCATACCAGCCTGGGCTACATAATCGGAGAGCTCCTCTATGTCTCTTTTCATGTAGTCCAGGGAGGTACGTCTCTGGTCATTCACACCAGCATGGACAATGACGGAGTCATATTTGTACTTGCTTTGGAGTGACCTGAGTGTGTGTGTTATGTGGCGGATCCTAGCTCCCGATAGACAGCTCACAGTCACCTTCTCCTTGTTCAGCCTGGTCAGTGGGACATCAGTGTGTCTGACTATGGAGTCACCTATTACTAGTGTATCAGGCAAGGTGTTTGGCCTTAAGGGCTGCGATTGGTCGACACACTGATTTATTGAAGTATGTGTTGCATGGGTTTTGTTTTGAGGTGGTGGATTTTTGGATGTCTGCTTTGGGAGCCTCTGTTGTTTTGGTAAGTTTTTATTAGAGCCTCCAGTATGTCTTTGTGTTTTTATGTGTTTGGTTTGCAGTTGTGGTAGGTCTATGTGGGACTGGGATTGTTGTGTGTGTGGTTGCCATCTCCTCCTGTCTGGTCATGCCAGCCCTGAGTTGAGAGAATTCAGCCTCCAGTTTGGCTATATAGTTGCATCTCTCACATGTATTTGTGTTTGTTGGGAGGAGGAGAGGGTTGTCTGTGTACATGAGACAATTGTAGCATTGTCTCAAGATACCCAGATTGACCAGCTGAACTGGAGACGACACCAGTAATCTACCACTCGACATGCTAGAACAGTATAAGGGAGTGGTATACCTTTAAGGGAAGTAGATATTCACAGGGGTGGTAAGTAGATGTAGTGCTTTACTTAGTACGAGAGTGCTTACTTAGTAGAGAAGTATTGAGAACAAGTGCTAGGCTTATAATACAGTGAGTAGTCTGGTTATACTAAGAGTAGAGCTTCCTTAAGGGAAAATTTGAAGAACAGACTTGGCGGAGCCAGAAAAAGTTTAACCTTGTTTAACCGGCACTGCGCTATCATGAAACAAGAAAGCCGTGCAAACGCGGATTTTAAACAGTGAACTAGAAAAGAGCTAGAAATGGTCCCAAACAACCAATTACTACAGCTTCTTGTGCTGAGGTCACTTCCCCCAAGGACAGGTAGGCTGCTCAAGGCTCTCCACTCCCACTGGTGAGCAAAGAAACTTCCTTCTATCCAAGTAAGGTGCAATTACTATGTGACAGTATGGATTAGTAAACAATATAGGCAACCGTTATTATACCCAGATACCACGTTCCATCCATGGATCATAGAAACACACTTGGCTCTTACTCTCTTACTCCCGTCCTTTCTTACTTTATCTCTGTCTCTGTCTCTCTCTCTCTCTCTGCCTCTCTCCAGTGGATGTGGAAAAGTACATCTGTTTTCCATAGGCAGTAGCTTCGGTTATGTCAATAATGCTCACGATCAGCTGATGGCCTGTCTATGAATTGCAGTCCCCCACTTGCTAATTGCATGTGGAACTGCTGTGGTATCATTTCTATAGCCAATTGCATGGAAACACACTCCTATAACTAAGCACTTCATGTCGGTGTTGGCCCTTAGCCTTCACAATGAGCAGGACTTCATGTGGTGTTTGACAAACAGCATCACAGAGGGTAGTTGGAAATACCTCTTGCAACATAAACTATGGAGAAAGGCCAACAAACTGGAGGGGGATGTTCCAGACATGGGGACAGAATGTAAGTATTGCTGTTCTACATTTGAAGTAATGTTGGTTTAACAGGGTTTGTGTGGATATGGCTGTTTTACATGATTTAAAGTCTGGCATGACAGTGTTATGTGGTTGAGGAAACTCTCACCTGTAGGGCTATCTGCAGACTGGCCAGAGTTTGGAGTCTTACATGTGGTGTGTTACTCACACATTTCCTATCTTTAGAAATGCAGTAGCATATTCTGATGATTGCAGTCAGTACATGGTGACATCCATGTGAGTTACTGAATTATTATCTCTCAGAAGAGATATGTCACAACAAACTCTGTTACACTGGGACATTTCTCACTTTATCACAGCAATATGTCAATATTGGCCCTTTGTTTGTGCCTCCGTTCCCCAAGTCTGTCACCCTTTGTCCATATGTCATGCAGTAAGAGGTGCATCATCATCTTCTTTCAGCTGTTCCCGTTAGGGCTCGACACAGTGGATCACTTGTTTCCATTTCTTCCTTTCCTCTGCATCTTACTCTGTCACACCAAACACCTGCATGTCCTCTCTTACCACATCCATAAACATTATCTTAGGCCTTCCTCTTTTCCTGTTACCTGGTAGCTTCATCTTTAGCATCTTTTTCCCAATATACTCAGCATCCCTCCTCAGCACATGTCCAAACCAACGTAATCTTGCCTCTCTGGCTTTGTCTCCAAACCTTCCAACCTGGGCTGACCCTCTAATATACTTATTCCTAATCCTGTCCAACCTCGTCACACCCAGTGCAAATCTTAACATATTTAATGCTGCCACATCCAGCTCAAACTCCTGCCTTTTTGTCAATGCCACTGTCTCCAATCCATATAACATAGCTGGTCTCACTACCCTCTTGTAGACCTTCCCTTTCACTCTCACAGATACTTGTCTGTCACAAATCATTCCTGACACTCTTCTCCACCCACTCTCTCCTGCCTGTACTCGCTTCTTCACCTCTCTTCCACACTTACCGTTACTCTGAACTATTGACTCCAAGTATTTAAACTCATCCACCTTCGCCACCTCTACTCCTTGCATCCTCACCATTCCTCTATCCTCCCTCTTATTCACACACATATATTCTGTCTTAGTCCTGCTGACCTTCATTCCTCTTCTCTCTAGAGCATATCTCCATCTCTCCAGGGTCTCCTCTACCTGTTCACTACTCTCACTACAGATCACAATGTCATCTGCAAACATCATAGTCCACGGGGACTCCTGTCTGATCTCATCTGTCAACCTGTCCATCATCACTGCAAATAAGAAAAGGCTCAGAGCTGATCCTTGATGTAACCCCACCTCCACCTTAAACACATCCGTCACTCCCACCGCAGATCTCACTGCTGTCACACTACCCTTGTACATATCCTTTCCCACTCTTACATACTTCTCTGACACTCCTGACTTCCTCATACAATACCACAACTCCTCTCTAGGCACTCTGTCATATGCTTTCTCTAAGTCTACAAAAACACAATGCAACTCCTTCTGACATTCTCTGTACTTCTCCATCAACACTCTCAGAGCAAACATCGCATCTGTAGTGCTCTTTCCCAGCATGAAACCATACTGCTGATCACTAATCATCACGTCCCTTCTTAACCTAGCTTCCACTACTCTTTCCCATAACTTCATACTGTGACTGATCAATTTAATCCCTCTGTAGTTACTACAGCTCTGCACATCACCCTTATTCTTAAAAATCGGTACCAAAACACTTTTTCTCCATTCCTCAGGTATCCTCTTACTTTCTAAGATTTCATTAAACAATCTGGTTAAAAACTCCACTGCCATTTCACCTAAATACCTCCATGCTTCCACAGGTATGTCATCTGGGTCAACAGTCTTTCCATTCTTCATTATCTTCATAACCTTACTTCCTCCTTGCTAATCCATTGTACTTCATGATTCACTATCCCTACATCATCCAACCTTCTCTCCCCCTCATTCTCTTCATTCATCAACCCCTCAAAGTACTCTTTCCATCTCCTCAAAACACTCTCCTCACTTGTGAGTATGTTTCCCTCATTATCCTTTATCACCTTTACCAGCTGCACATCTTTCCTAGCTCGGTCCCTCTGTCAAGCCAATCGGTACAGGCCCTTTTCTCCCTCCTTAGTGTCCAACCTTTCATACAACTCTTCATATGCCTTATCCTTAGCCTTCTCCACCTCTCTCTTTGCCATGCACCTCATCTCCGTATACTCCTGTCTACTTTCTTTATCTCTCTGACAATCCCACTTCTTCTTTGCCAACCTCTTTGCCTGTATACTCTCCTGTACTTCCTCATTCCACCACCATATCTCCTTGTCATCCTAGGTACATATGTACAGTAAATCATTATTTACTGACATAATACCTGATAACAAGCCAGTGAGATATCAGACTGCTAGAATTTGAGGACAAAACCTGGGAATTCTGTTGTAGTGTGTACAGTAGTGAGGTCTGTGTACTTATGGTGATTGTTGACAGAGTATGTATTGTGAATATGTTACTTGGCCTGTCTACAGACTGTGGTAGATGTCATTGTTCTTGGTCCTGTTCTATCTGATGTTGCATGCTGCTCTAGTTTATGGTACCCTATCAGCGTATATGTTTGTAGGGCCAGAGTGACACATGTCCCATACCACAGTCAGGCATTAGACTACACTATGTATTGGCCCAGTATATGTAGGGTTAGTGTGTGAGTGGCACATATGAGGATAGTTTTGTTCACACAGTCCATATACTGTACTATTAATTAGGCTTACCATAATGTGACTGTTGAGATTGGTTGTGGGTATGCACTTTCACACTGGTGTCTGTTACTCCATGCTGTTACATGCTTGTAGTGCCTGCTGCATTTACAAGTACATGTGTATTCCCCCATAAGAAACGTGGGTCAGTGTTGTTGGCAGTCTGCCTGTAGTTTGCACAGTGCTTTGTGAGAGGCCTAGCAGCTCAGTGTATTTACTAGTATGACGTTATGTCCAGATATTTGTCAGATTTACTGTTTCCTGGCCACCATAAGTGTTGTGTATTTCTGACAAAGTAGTGGGATGCTGTGAAGATGTATGGCACTAACTAGTGTGAAGTGTATGGGCTCTGGACGTCTGCTCCTCCAGTTAATATGTGTTAGGACAGTCAGGAGAGTGTGAATGCATCAACTGTGTGAACTTATCTAGTCCAGTATTTTTGTGATATCCCCATTTGCATGACTGTAAACATCCACTTTGTCAGGCTTGGTCCACATGTCTTGCACTAAGGAGTTCTGTGTATACCTCTGGACTGACCAGATTGTGTCAGTCTGTCCACGTTTATTGGTCACATCTCTGCTGTATTCCACAGAATCATTACTGTGATTTGTGTGGTACTTCACTATGATGATCTTATGATGTCTGTCAGTAACTGATGGTGTACATGTCAGTATCAGAAGTGACTTCCGACACAACATGTTGGTTAACACAGCCCCTGTTACTGTAACAACATTCTACATTTATACCTGCAATACTTACATTACATCCCCTTGCACTAAGAGGTTGTGACTATGGGTGCTGAGGTATGACTCCACCACATGTTATGGACGTATGTTTTATATATATATGTATATATATATATATATATATATATATATATATATGTATATACATATATATATATATATATATATATATATATATATATATATATATATATATATATATATATATATATATATATATATATATATATATATATATATATATATATATATATATATATATATATATATATATATATATATATATATATATATATATATATATATATATATATATATATATACAGACACACACACACACATATATACATTTATTTATATATATATATATATATATATATATATATATATATATATATATATATATATGTATATATATATTTACATAAATACATAGATATATACATATACACACACACACACACACACACACATATATATATATATTTATATATATATATATATATATATATATATATATATATATACACATGTAAATATATATATATATATATATATATATATATATATATATATATATATATATAAATAAATATTCAGATATAAATATATATGTGTGTATGTACATGTACACATATATCTACATATGTATATATGGATTCACTTCAGAAGCTCGAAATACTGAAATATCGAATTTCAGTATTTTGTACCCAGAAAGCCGAATCCACAAAACCACAAAATTCAAAATCTCACACACCAGTGATTTTGAATTTCATGGTACTACTGCACACACACACACCATTCTCCCCACACACACACATAACCTCTCTACTACATGAAATCAGGGGGGCAAGCCCCCCTGCAATCCCCATGTAGGGGGCTGTACCCCCCACACCCCCTACTTAAATATTCTCACTCCGAGGTCACACTACATACAAACACACGCAAAACACCACCACACATGCTACATTCTCCTCGCACACACACATCACAGCAACAAAATACACTGACACACACCACAGCCTCTACCCAAAAACCTTAACACACACACACTTACCTAAATACATAACCACAGTGAAAGTTCAGAAGCGCGAAATTCAAAACCTCCGGTATTCGAGGTTTTGAATTTTGCGCTTCTGAACATTTGCTGTTCTCCGGATTTGGCTTTCTGGGCTCAAAATACTGAAATTCAATATTTCAGTATTTCGAGCTTCTGAACGGAACCCATATATATATATATATATATATATATATATATATATATATATATATATATATATATATATTCATATCCTTGTTATGTGTAAGCATGAGTGTTGAATATACCTTCCCAGATCCATATCCTTGTTATGTGTAAACATGAGTGCTGTATATAGCTTCCCAGATGTATCCCATCATATTTATCGGGTACGTGTATATTTATATATAACAACATACTGATTCAACACTATTTCCACTAACAAGTACTAAACAATTGTAGAAGTCGAAGCAGTTGTTCACTACTATTCAGTATGTGTAGTGACAGATATATTTGAAAACGACACAAATATCTTCACAGCTGTAATGGCTTAGCGATTAACTGCTGTGACTATAGTGTACAGGGTCCTGGGTTCAATACCTGCAAGGGCTGTTTATTTTGTTGCTAGGCAGAACAAGGACTTTTGGATACAGTGTGGTTAAAGCAGTTTTGAGCAGCTTTAAGCAGGTCTGCATGGGTTTGCCTGACGGTAAGCGCTGGTAATGTATGGTTAAATGAAGAGGCGCTTACACCGTGTGAGCTTTGCTTACCACTGTGCAAATCTGCTTAGCAGTTACATTTAAGCAATGCTTACTCCTGTTAAGAATAGCTTAGCCTTTGTAACCAGTGATCACATTCCAGACTAAGAAAATAGCAGGGTAATCACATCTTTAATAAGTGTATTTAATTCCATGTACATAACATGCTTCTGTGTGCTGTCATTACAGTAGCAAGAGGTGTGATTATACTGTATGGGACACCTGAGTATATATGACTAGTACAACAATCTTTTCTCTTTGTATGTGTTTCACTCATGTGTAGTATCCCATGTTGTATGCAGTCACACTTGCATGTATTGTATCATTACATTACTACTGTTAAAAGTGCTTTTCCAAGTAAGAGTAGATTGCAGATTGTAGTACTGGAACCATACACTCCTGCATGCAAGGCTGGACTTTGAGTACTGACTATTGTGTTCTTGGTGTGTGAGCTGTGTGTTATTACGTATTTGCTACTGGATATTGATCTGATATGTGGATATTAACTGTAGACTACTATGTGTATAGGACATGTCATTGAGGACTGGTATCATGTAGTAATGGCAAACCTATCAGTGTCAGATGACTGCCTGTCAAAACATTCATCCTAATGCATAACCTGTTGGCTAAATGATTTCTGTCTGTCCTCTGTACAGATGTGCAGATGTTAGGTATCCATTTTGGCTGCTTACAGGCAATCTATGCTTGACTGACACTGACATTGTCTGCACAGCTGTGTTATGAATGCCACAGCTAGGAAACCCCACCCTGTATGCACCACATGCCATGGATACCTCAACTAGACTACCACAGTTAACAGAACATGCTTAGGTACAGGTCTCCAAACCAGACACTGGCCATGTTATGTAATATATGTTGCATACATGTCAGTTGGAGCACCTCACTGGCCTCTGCAAGAGATAACCAGATGATTGGATGTTGCATTTAACTGTCACCCTAGGGATCACTCAAGTGGCATCAGTTGATAGATGGCCTGCTGACAAATGTCAGGTGGCATGATACCACTGTACCCACATCCCCTACTCTTCTCATCTCTCCATGGACATTATCCTGGTATACACCTAGGAAAACCTGCACCTATGGACCCCAGTATTGACAAATATGTCAGTGTGCATTACTGAGAATAACAGTGTCTGTGTGTTTGTAAATTTGTAGTTGATAATACCCTGAGGGCCTTCTCACCCACTACACCCCCATTGCCATAGTTAGAAATGGCTGCTGCTGTAATGGACATTAAATGTACCTTGTTACACTCCACCCTGTGGGCTACCTGGAGCTTGCAGTACCAGCATAACATTGTTGTAAAAATGGGTAGATAGGCATGGGTTACCCTCTGAGTCCTGGCAAGTGTGTGTATGTATACAAGTGTGTATATTTGTAGGATACAGCATTCTGAGGCCACATTCTCCAAATACAATACACCGTGCCATGCATTATAAGGGATAGTGATGTTGCTGATATTAGGAGAGCCATGACAAACCCTCACCCTGCAATTCCTGTGGCATGTGCAATATACGCATATCCCTGTAGTAGCACTGATGAGATAGACAAGGGGTTGTATTGCAGTCCTGGTCAGTGTGTGATTGTGGGTATGTCAGAGCATTATCATGGGTTTCAGTGAGTAAAATATCCAATGTGGGGTGTGGGTGCTAGGTATACTGTCTTTGCACCATGGTACCCCCAGTACATGTCCCAAGGTCCACTGTATGAGGACCACTGTCACCATCAACCATATAGTTAAAGTGATTACACTATCCAGCCCAATGATTCATGTGTTCTGTGCAAATTATCTGTACCAGAATAGACTCACTGACAAGGTAGTTATCACTGATAAACCCAGGTCTCTCAGATGTGTCTATGACTGTTATGTGTTTGTCAATGTGTATATAACAGTATGTCATACTATGTATTGTTATTTAACACCCAGTACATCCCCATTACCATACTGTACAAGGCCTGGTGATGTTCTTCACTTAACAAGAAACTCGGGACACACCTCATCCTAAAAGCTGTGTGGTATGGGCAATTAAGGCCAAACACATTAGTAGCAATAAGTACCTAGGTAGAGGTTCTACTCTTAGTACTGCCAAGTGTGTGTGTGTGTGTGTGTGTGTGTGTGTGTGTGTGTGTGTGTGTGTGTGTGTGTGTGTGTGTGTGTGTGTGTATGTGAAGGGATCTAGTTCAGTTTGCAGAAAATACATGTCCCAGGAGGTCATCTGTCCAAGAACTGACTGGAAAATGCTAAAATTTCAATGGAATCATCTTGTGGAAATTCATTCCATCCAAACTAGTAGTAGATGTGTAAATGCCCTCTTCCCCACTGTACAGCTGTACAGTGATACTGGAGTTGGTATATATAGTTGGGTGTGGATGTTGTGGGCACAGCCACCCTCACTGGGGTTATTCTTGTGTGTATCCCCCTGCTTAGTCTGCTTTAATACTGTACAGTTTATGTTAACAGGTTAAGTAGTTGTCAGTCATACTATGTGTGATTCTACACCACCTCAAACACTCCAAAGTAGAGGGCTGTGCCACCCACACCAGCACGCCTATGTTTACCAACTCCAGGATTGCACTACATTGGGGAAGAGGACATATACCCTGCCAGTACCATTGTCAATGACATTAAACTAGCAGACTGATTATTTACTGATGTGATGTTTTGCCTATTTTGTCTTGGTGGAATTACATAGGCTAAAATAGGTTCAGTGGAAAATTAAGTACATCCATGTGTACAGTATTCTCTGTTTATTGCATCAACACCAAAACCTGTGTGTGTGTGTTATTCACAAACATGTAGTGTGTGCCACCAGTACACTTACCGTTGTCCACTGTAGATGGGCTGCTGACATCAGCCACCATGTACTCATCTGTGTGCACCCCTCAGACCTATCAGTCATGTGGCACATGCAGTAACTGTTATACAGACCTGTTACTTGTGTTCAGCTGTATCCAGGATATGACACAGTCAATGTGTCATCCCAGTGCCATACCGCTTGTAAGAAACAACCGCAGACCAACATCCTGCTGACACATAGACATGTACAACACAAACTGAATACTTTATGAAGACCACAATCGGTCAGTGTTAATAACAGCTATAATGCATCATGGCTGGACAGCTACACATCCTGAAATGTAAGCATTAAACTTTCCAGCTGAAAACATGTTACACAGCATTATATTGCTAAATGTTAGTACATTCACCCTGTGCATCAGAACCATATTAGCCTGTTCCTGCATCGGTGGTATGGAGGACAGGAATGTGGCACAGGTATCATCATATGCACAGGGTGTGTGTGTGGGTTGGGGGTTTCGTTATCAATTGGTTGTGCAGATGTGGTGTGTGTAGGTATGGAAGTGCCCTAGCTGTGTTGGTAATGTGTGTGTGTATGTATGCACACAGTTCTGCCATGTGGCTGCCCTATACAGGGGTTTGTTGGACAGCTGCAGACCATACATGGCAGGGTGTGCAGTTCACCATCTCCAGCCACGGACACGAGAACAGTGCCTACCAGGGGATCCATGGGCACTACCAGGTACAAGCTCAGATATGGTACTCTCCCCTGATGATGACAAATGTCCGCTGGATCCGGGTCCCAGATGCACACAGTTCTGCCATGTGGCAGCCCTATACAGAGGTTTGTTGGACAGCTGCAAACCGTACATGGCAGGGTGTGCAGTTCACCATGTCCAGTCATGGACACGAGAACTGTGCCTGCCAGGGGCTCCATAGGCATTACCAGGTACAAGCCCAGATATGGTACTCTCCCCTGATGATGACAAATGTCCGCTGGATCCGGGTCCCTGTTGGGACTGTCTAGGACCTCATGCACATGGCCTGCTGTGTTGTGTTGTGGACAGCACCTCCCCTGCAGTGCTGGTGTTGGTACTGCCACTACGGGAGCAGCTCTCACATGTTGCATGTCTACGTAGACCTCCATCTGTTGGTGTTGCTGACCTATGTCCTTGTGGCTGTCACCCTAATCCCACCATATGCTCTAACACAGACATTGCACTGTCAAGGATTTCCACCATCTCACCCAACCATCTATCCAGGACCTGTGCAAAATAACAGTGGGCATCTTCAAGATCACGGATGTTGTCAAGTACAGCAGAATGAGTAGCCCTCTGGAGCCTCAGACTCTGTCTGGTATAACATTCTATATATGCTTGTGCCTCCATGATGGCCCAAAACATGCGTCTGGTGACACCTATTTTGGCACTTCTGCCAGGGGCATGATGACCAGCAGCCCTCCTACGAGCACCCCTGTACATCTGCTTGTGTGGTACCTCACTGGTCATCTGGCTATGGCTGCTGTGTACAGACACACTTGCCATAGTCACCACACTGTCCTGTCCCATGTCACCACCAGCCAACTGTCCCTCATCTATAGCCACTGGTGGTGGGGTATGTATAGGCATTGTGACTGTGCGGGGATGGGGTGGATAAAAGTGGGATGTCAACCAATGGCACAGCTTCAGCCCCTGACAACCCTGCCTGTGCCTCACTATACCTATCATCATTGTCAGAGTCTGTATGGGCAGTAACATCAGTTTGCCTGTAGGAGGGACCCTGTCCCACCTCGCCACCTGTGATGGGAAAACAAAAAACATAAAGTAAGACCTCTGTGCCATTGCTTACCTCTACACACACACACTCACACACACACACACACACACACACACACACACACACACACACACACACACACACACACACACACTTACAGGTGAGGTGGCACAAAGATATTACTCATTACCAAACAGTCAACATGCATGACATATGGCACTCAACAGCATGCACTGCAACCATACACAGTCCTTGTTACCAACATTATACATCTCTGTGATGCATGAGTTGTGTTAGCAGGTGATGTCCCTTCCCCTGGAACACACTGCACCCATGTACACAGTATTGCTGTGCACCTGCTCAGCACCCTGGCATGTACTGTGCACCATACCTCACGAGTGTACACACCATTGCTGAATGTGTATATGTGTGGCAGTTATGTTTGCTCTGTTGCTCACAGCCCCTATGTGTATGGCACATACCTGGGATGATATGAGGGCTGATGTCAATAGTTAATGCCTGACCTCTGATTTGCAGATCTCATCATCAGCAGTGCATGTATGAGCAATAAAATCCAAATACACTGACACCCTTCAAAGCTTAATGTGGATATGAGGAGTGTGCACACGCTTGTTGACATGCCAGCCTCTTCCATGATATGCAGCAGGGTCACAATACTACATATGTTAACATTACACACACCTGATATGTGGCATATGACCTGTGCAATCAAATCCATTATCAAAGAAATGTGTTAGTTGTGCAGATGCTGATTGAGATGCATACAATATGTGGGTTGCATAAGTGAGCGCACCCTTAACATGATGGTTTGTTGCAGCAGCTGTTAAGTGAACTACAGCAGTCACTATTCTTGGAAGGGGTATACTAGCATGGCCCATCTTCACTTGCCATTATTTGGGCACTCCGCCCTACAAATGTCCCCCAACTCTGCCGGATTGCAAGGCCAGCTCATGTGCACAGCTCTTGGAGGTCACACAGTACATTTGCTATTGCTGTGCAGTCAGGGTTATGTCTGGCACAATTCATGACCTTGACTGTGTTCAGATACAGCCATTCTTAGCGAGCTTTGGATGAATGCTTCAGTTCACTGTTGTGTTTCAGGATGACACCCCTCCTCATCCTCAGCATTTTTGCAGATGCTTGACAACTACGGGCCACACAAGTGCCATTTTGTAGTGTTCCAAATTCAGAACACAATGTCTATCAGCCTAGTTCCTGCTAATGAACAGCAAGCCTAAAGGTGTACAATGGCACCAGCAAGGCACAGATGGGGATTGTGGGCCTGAGGTGGAGTGAGGTGTTGCTTGTGCACCAAATGTATATTTATTAATGCTGTTTGTAGGTTTCAGCCTTGGTCTCAGTACACCATTACACATTGCAACACATGCCTTTGGGAGACTTGATGTTATGCATATGCTACCTGAAGAGAGCCCTGGATGATGATTCCAGTGGAACAACTCTTCCATCTGATTACCGTAACCCATAGGCCACACTTATGCAGAGTCCATGTGATTGTCGATACAGGTACAGGCAGTACTTACTAGACATTCCTGCAAGTCCTTCAGTGTTGCTGCATGTTTCTGGGCAGCCTCCATGACCAGTTTGCAATATATGTTCTCATCTGTCTTGGATGGGCATCTGTTTATTTTCTACATTAATACTGTCCCATACTTCATAGTCACATACATGACTGTCTGCACTTTTTGCCATGGTATATGCAGTGGTGAGGTAAGGCTACATCTCCCAATCCTGAGTGCTACCTTTTGGATATGGGATCCATTCCATGGTTTGTAAGATATGTGCAAGCCACGGTTGCCTCTGCTGCAAATGAGTGGGCAAATGTCATGGACATACTTCTTGGACAGCAGACCATTATTTGGTGTGACATTGAGGCCCTGTACTTGATGGAAGGTGTGTACTCAAGAAGAGTGAATGTTGTCAACACCTCAAAAGCTGCTTCCATAATATGTTATTTGGAGTGTGTGCACACATATGCTTGCAGTGTTTGTTAAGGTATGTATTCCCCATATTTGTTGTACGAACATAGGATTTCATATTACACATTCATTGCTCATGTTAGGATCACATTACAGGTTGTAAAAGGTGTGGAATGTGGTATTGTGATATGCCGTTGTGTAGATCTGTAACAGTTGCCATTGTAATTGTGGTGTATACACTGCTGTAGCCACTATATAAGGGTAATGTTTCAGACATGTCCCTACTGTAGGCCATTTGTCCCACCATCATGTTCATTTCTGTCCACACATCTTGCACTGAGAGGTTGTTAGGTATACTGCAGGACTCTTACATACCCTTCAGATATGCCACCATGATGACCACTGTGATGCAATGCAGTTAACAGCAGCAATAAGTGAACATGGACAGCATGCATTATTGGTAGGTGTGTTAAATTTGTGCATGGCAAATACCATGGCCATAACATGGCCAGTGTATTGGCAAACCTGAACAAAACAACTCCATACTCACCAGCTACAGGCTGCTGACCCAGAGGTATACCATAGGGACCTATATAGTTGTGTGAGAGATGTAATGTCAGTAGCCACACCTGTGGCCTTGGTACAGGATGGGAGCAGAATTCCAGTACATCAACAGTACAAACCCACAATACTAGAGATTATGCACATCTGTTCATTACTACACTGCAGCAACAGACTATGTTATCTGACATATGCTTAAAGATACTTTACAGATAAAGATGTATAAGCATCAGTGGTCTACTAATGTGCCTTGGGGCCTTATCTGCACGCTCTTCATCCATTGTGTGGGTAGCACCCACCTCCACAATGCTATTGTCAGGTTCCTGGCTTGGATGGCAGGCGGGTGCCCCAAGGCTGGCGAGGAGCTCCTCAGCATGTGTCAGTGTTGGCTGGATGGCATGACCCCCACCTGTCGCTAGCTGGTCCATCTTAACTGCAGCAGCATGCTGACGGGTGTGGCAGATGAAATCAGTACAACAATTTTGCACCTGCTCATAACTGCGGTTATGCAGGCCGACACCATTTACCCTGTGGACGAGATCATTCCACAGGGCTGTACTGTCCTGCAGATCATGAGCCATATGCCCAAAGAGAGCTCTGTGGTGATACATAAAGATGTTTATTATTATTTCATTCTCCTGTAGAATATAGGCAGAGAGACCCTCCTGAGACAGGGTACCTGGAAGACATAAACAGAAAAAAGGTCTGAGGACCTCATACTGCAAGGATATAGTATTTGTTAATTGACATCTCCCCACCCAACCATATCTGCAACAATAATATGAACACACAAATCAATGGGTATGTTTACACCAAACATACTATTGGGACATGCAACAAATATTGAAATGTGTTTCTATTCATGTTCCATTTTGAAACACTATAATTGGTGACTTGTTGCTATTAATGTAACCTGCATGCTGTTGTAATGGAATGTGGTTCCATATATGCATGTGTTCTGTCTGCTATGCAACTGTTCCATATCTGATGTTTTGGGTTAATGGGAATATCTATGCATGTTGTTATAACTAATCCTGGATTGTGTTGACTATTACTACCCGCATATGTTCTAAAACTGCAACACAACTGCATGTTTAAGAAGGCTATTTCCATCAGAACCACCTCTCCCACCTCATCTGGCCATGGTACCAGGCCACAGCACGTCTGGGACCCACCCCGGGACCACCTCATCCCCTGGTCCTGCACTACCTTCAGGTGGAGCCAAATCAGGGGATGGTGCTTGTCCCCTCCCCAAGAGTGGGCACAGACAGGATCCTCTCACCTGAAGTCAGGTCCAGGGTCTGGTACATAGGGAGCTCCGCAGAGAATTGGGGGATCTGCTACACCAGCTTGAGGCCCTCATGGCACAATTAGAGGGTCAGCCTGCCCCTCCTGCTCAGCCCCCAGCACAGCCACCTTCAGGGCCGTGAAGGTACAGTGGTGACTGCCCATGGGTGGGGACCTCAGTCCCACTGTTTCCATTTGGGGTCTCATGGGCTTCAAATTTCCAAACAACCCTCCCCATTCAAGGTGTTTACCCACCACATGTCATATACCACTCCTGTATGCTGTCTTGTTTGTCTTCTAATCCAATCTACCTCCCCAAATATACCTACTATACTTCCCCAACATCCCACTCTCACCATAACAAAAAAAGGGCAATCTGTTCCGAACAAGAATTTCCCACCATACATAACTGTACATTTTGTACCCGCTTACAACTGCTTACAGGTGCCTTAATCACTCTGTATCCAACAGCCCTTGATCTGGCCAGCAAATAAATTATCAGCTCTTGCTAGTGTCCAACCCAGGACCCTGCACACCATAGCCACAGCAATTTACCATTAAGCCATCTGCGCTGCAGATGTGTGATGTCTTCTCAAACATATCATGCCGCACAGTCATTCAGCAGTAGGGAAAATGTATTTTTGTACATATATATATATATATATATATATATATATATATATATATATGTATATGTATATATGTAGACATACATGTATATATATATATATATATATATATATATATATATATATATATATATATATATATATAAGGAGTGCATTCAGATATCGAATACACACTCTCAACCTTCTTCCTCCACACCACAGCTGGACTGTTCTGCCTTGCTACGAAACACAGTGTCACATGTCGATACAGCCTAACATTAGGGGGGATATATAGGGACAGATTGTAGATATGCCTATTACAAGCCTATGCAGTTTGTGCATGATACATTTCACATTACCATGACTGTTCTGAAGGTGGTGGCATCTGAAACTCATGTGTCTATCATGATTTCATTACTTCCACCCTTCAGCTATTTGCCACACTAATATACATGTTTGGAGGAACAGACCAAATACTATGATGGCTTAAATCTTGACATTCTGCGCAGATCTGCACAGTTGACAGGTATGGCCTACTGCCACATGCCCAGATGCTATGTCCATAGCAGTTGTTCAGCAAGACATCATTACAGCAAGTCTTGATGGCACATTAAAATCTTTCAGCATCATCTATCCCATTATTACAGGCCAAATACTACATTCAATTACATGCTGACATGTTTCACATACCTGTTTTATTGTTGTGCTCTCTTCTGTGTAACACTTGGATGTCTTCCTTGTTTGTTTTTTTTTTTTTTGTAGTATTTTTGTTTTTTAGTATTATTTTTTTTATCTTTCTATCTCTCCCTCCCCCTTTCTCTCACCCTCTGTCTCTCTCTTTCTCTCTCTCCACTAAAGTGATCAAGCTGGTTTGAATAGATTGCAGCATGGCTTTTTTAGGTGATGCTCATGATCAGGTGGTGGCCTCTACACCAGTTGGTGTTCCCCACTTGCTAATTACATGCAGCCAGCTGTGTAGTACTTCCAATAGCCAATGTCATAGAAACCCACTACTATAAAAGACTACATCATGTGAGAGTTTTAACGTTACCTTTCTTATATGGAAGACTGCCTTCTTGTGTTTGGGCAGCAGTGTTTCAGACAGCAAGTAGCAATACCTCTTACAACATGACTTGTGGACACAGGCCAACTACATGTTTGTATAAGGTTCCAGACCTAGGGACAGTGTGTGAGTATTGCTGTTATATGCATTGAATACTGCTAGTTTTACAGGGTTTATGTGTACATACTAGTTTTGCATGGAATGCAGTCTGTCTGCATAGCTCTCAACTGTGGGCCTATCCACATGATAGCCAGAGGATTGGTTGTTGTGTTTTGTCTGTTCACCACAGAGGTTTTGTTTGTGAAATATCAGTGCCATCCTCTCTGTTGATTGCTGTCAGTACATGGCAACATCCATTTGTGTTTCTGACTTCATATTCCTGAGTAATGGTATGTTGCAACCAATCCTGTAACACCAGCAACTTTCACAGTATATACCAGCAAAATCTGAAATATAGCCCAGTGTTTCAGCCTCAGTCCTCCACCTATACACCAGGCTTTGTTCAGATGCCATGCAGTAAGAGGCTGTTAGGTAATGGCCTATCATTATTTAGTGCTGGCATTCCTGCTATCATTCCAGTGATGTTGTGGACTCCCACACAAATTGTGGAGTAGGGTCCATATATATGAGGGCTACAGCTGTACAAAACGTGTGTGACCTTGTACAGTCCGGAGGTCAGTGTATGGAAAACACTGTTATATGTCCTTGTAAGGCATTTTATGGGGTCAGGGTATTAAATGTTTTTAACCTAAGCTGTTACAACATGTGAGGAGGATATAAGTAATAAGAAACATTAACGTATATGGCTGTACATTTTCATACGTTTCACCATGGGAACAGTGGTGGGCTAGAGCTTACTGCCTTACACACAGTTCTGTTTGCCAGTGCGATAGTGACATTTTAAGTTAAGCATTGTTATGTAACAGAAACATTTGCATTGTGACAACTAATACTTTTCCCACTCGGGGTTGAGTACAGAGTGTAATTGGAGGCTGTTGAACTAGATCTGCAATTAAGTGTTGATTGATTCTTATCTTCAAGGCACGTGTGTTTTTTGCTGTTGTACTACGTGAAGGCTTTAGATTGGAAAGAAAAGCATGTTATGTTTTGCAGATTACTGTATCATATGTTTTGTTTGAGAGTTGCATTAATCAGTTATTACGTATTTCAAACACCTAACTGCTATCAGAAATGGCATAAACAACTGAAATAGTACACAAATAAACATTTCTATGTATGCAAACTTATCTGTGGTGCCATGTCCCTTGCATTGTGTGTGGGTATATGTTTCATGCAATAATTCTCATTTGTAGGAAAGAATCAAACACTGGCCATTTGAAAAAGTGGCAACTGTAGGAATCATGGCTCTTTGAGATGCTGTACACCCTCTATATATCCTCATTATATACATATCTATAAGTAGTTATATATTTATATGTGTATATTTGTGTGTGTGTGTATATATATATATATAAATATATATATATATATATATATATATATATATATGTGTGTGTGTGTGTGTGTGTGTGTGTGTGTATCACTGGAATGTTTATTGCTTCCACATTGTACATTCCCTATGGTAGACTGACTGTTCTGCATGGTATGTTAGAGAAGTCATCCTGACATCTTACAGCTGAGAATGCTTACTGTTAACTTGTTGTGGCTATGTTGTGCAGGGTCCTGGGTTCAAGACTTGTAAGTGCTGGTTACTGTGTTGCAAGGCAGATCAGTTCAGCTGTGGAGGAAGGGATGCTGGCAATAATTACAACAGATCCCTATGTTGGGCCCCTTCACCCACATTAACAGTGCCTTTGATCAGATGCTTTGCAGTGAAAGGTTCAGAGTGTGGATCCAATATGTGAATGCAATATATATATATATATATATATATATATATATATATATATATATAGACATGTATATATAGACATGTATATATAGACATGTGTATGTATATATATATATATATATATATATATATAGACATCACAGCAAGAGGTTCTCCGGTTTGATCCTCAGTTGGGGTGTCTTCTGTATGGAGTCTGTATGTCCTCACTGTGGTAGTGTGGGTTTCCTCTGGGTTCTCTGGTTTCCTCCCACATCTCAAAAACATGCTGTAGGTGGATTGGACACTCTAAATTGGCCCTAGGTGTGAGTGCGTGCATGTGTGTGCCTTCTGTGGAAGGTTGGGCACTGGGCTGGCAACTCAATATGGTAAAACTCCACTGCCAATCATGAGTGAACAGGTGATCTGCTGTGGTGACCCCTAACTGGGAAAAGCTGAAAGAAGAAGATAAGTGCTTCCTCCCACTTACCCGCATGCTAAATTCTTTAAAAAAAAAGAAAAGAAAAAAGAGGTGATAGGAAAGTGGTGAAAAAGGGGGCACACAGAGGGAAAAACAATAGGGAAAGTAGCTAGGGATGTGCAGGACGGGTGTAGGGAAAGTACATAGCTCTCCATTTCTTCTACAGCAATAGCTGTGCATATGTACTGAATTTGGAGGTAGATTTGGACACTCAAACCCATGAGAGAGGGGTGAGGACAACAATAATGTGTTGTGAAGCCAATTAGACCAGATTACATGTGTCCAGTGAACATGTGTGTGAAATGGACAGCTATGTATGGGGCAACATTTTTTGGGGGGAATAGATTACCCTTTTTTTTAATGTGAGAGTGGGATGTTGGGGAAGGATAGTAGGTATATTTGGGGGGGCAGGTTGGGTAGGAAGACAGACAAGACAGCATACAGGGGGCGGTATATGACATGTTGGAGGTATTCACCTTGGATGTGGACCACTGCACCTTCACGTTCCCAAAGGTGGCTGTAATGGGGGCTTAGCAGGAGGGGCAGGCTGGCCCTCTAAATGTGCCACACAGCCCTCAAGCTGGTGTAGCAGATATCCAAACTCCCTTAGGAGCTCGCTACTCACCAATCCCTAGACCTAACTTTGGGTGACAGGATCCTGTCCGCTCCCACTCCCGGTGGGGGACAAGCCCCATTCCCTGAGGCAGTTACACCTGAAGGTGGTGCAGGAACAGTGGACAAGGGCATCCTGGGGTGGGTCCCAGGCATGCTGGGGCCTAGTGCCATGACCAGATGAGGTGGGAGAGGTGAATCCATTGTGACCGGCCTTCCCATATGTGCTATGGTGTTGCAGTTTTGAAACATATGTGGGTTAGTAATAGTCAACACAATCCAGGATTAGTTATAACAGCATGCATAGATATTGCCATTAACCCAAAACACCAGATTTGGAACAGTTGCATAGCAAACAGAACACATGCATATATGGAACCACAATGGCCATTACAATGGCATGCAGGTTACTTTGATAGCAGCAGGCCACCAATGACAGTATTTCAACATGGAACATTATTATTATTTATTTATTTATTTACATTTGATTACTGAGAATGTCTGACTGGAACAAGGTCCAATTACAGCGGAGGCCCGGGGACAAAAGCTCCACATCTAACAAGTACAATGGTTGTAATATGGAAAAAAGAAGTACATATAATACAATGTAATACAATGCAATACAGTACAATAAAAATATATAACAAAGTATATATGATACAATGCAGTCATACAGGTATATACAGTAGTTTGTTGTATGCTAGCTAATGCTAGCATGGTTTACTTATAATTAACTTTGGGTGGGAGTGTTTGGGAGAGAAAAATGTTCACTATCAACTTATGCAATGAAGGAGATAACTCACAAGAACATAATATGCAGAATAGATAATGGTTATGTGTAGAAGTTGTTGCATTAGAGTGTTTTTAGTACAATATTGTAGGGATAGAAGTGAGTGAAGAAAAGGTGATAGTGAGAGTGGGGAGAAGAGGAGAATAATTAATTAATAGAAACACATTTCAATATTTATTGAACAATAGGACATATGTCCCAACAGTAGGTTTTGTGTAAACATACCCATTGATTTGTATATTTAGATTATTGTTGCAGATATGGTGGGGGGAAGAGAGAGATGTCAGTTAACAACTTGTATATCCTTGTAGTGCTCCCAACTTTAATGATAATTGCTCTAATCATTTAGGTACAGTTATTATTACAATACCCTATGGCCTTGGTTTGGTCAGTGGTATGTTTGTACACAGTGTATACTTCAACTGTCTTATAGCTAAATTCTTACATCTCTTACCTGGTAGACCTGTGGAGGGAATGTTTGTTAACACTACCTGACTGTTTCTGCACATATTCCCAGATTCAAAGTTGATATTATACACATACCTCTCAATCTTTTAATGCACACACTCTGGACAAAGCTTGACAACATGGGGGTACAAATAGGGGCATGTTTTGAATATTGCTGTCATAAACTTGGAGAGTTGCATGAAAACAGAAAATATGAGCCAATTATCAGGATATTCTGAAAAATCTGTACAGTTAAGAGGTATGATTATGCATACCACTCCCAGGATTCAAATCATGGCTGTGTCTGCTAAAAATACAACAATTTAAGTCACAGTAGAGTGTGCTCTTTGGATATTGCTGTCTATCCCTTCAGTGTTTTCTTTCTAAGTCTCTCTTGGTTGTACAATCTGACCTTGTAATTACAAGAGTCTTACACAGACATTCCTACACATATTTTTATGTAGCACAGTGTGAGAAACAGTGGTTGAAACAACAGTACTATTCTGAGATCAGATGTTACTGAATGCTACATGTCAGGCCATACTATACCAGAGTAAACACTACCAGTCCAGGATTTAAATCTTTATTGGCAGGCACAGTTTTCTTATTTAACAGACCTGTAGAAGGAATGCTTGTTAACACTACCTGACTGTTTCTATGCATATTCCCAGATTTCAGTTAATATTATGCACATACCTCTCAATCTCTTAATGCACACACTCTGGACAAAGCTTGACAACATGTGGGTACAAATAGGGACTCATTTTGAATATTGCTGTCATAAACTTGGAGAACTGCTAGAGTGACAGGATTTGTTTTAATATACATTTTCTGAAGGTTTTGACATCTGAAAATCAAATATATGTCACTATGTCATGACTACAATTCTGAGATCATCCCACTGATTTGCCAGGGGGACAGAAGAACATGCAGAAAATATGGGCTAATTATCTGGACATTATAAAAAATCTGTACAGTTGTGAGGTATGATTATGCATGCAGCTTACTACCACTCCCAGGATTCGAATCATGGCTGTGTCTGCTAAAAATACAATTTAAGATGCAGTAGGGTGTGCTATTTGGATATTGCTGTTTATCTTTACAGTGTTTTCTGTCTAAGTCTCTCTTGGTTGTACAGTCTGATCTTGTACAACAGTCTTATACAGATATTCCTAGGCATTCTTTTATGTAGCACAGCGTGGGTAACAATGGTTAACACAACATTACTATTCAGAGAATGCAACAGTAAATGCCATACAATACCAGAGTAAACACAACCAGTCCAGGATTTAGAGCTTTATAACCAGGCAGTTACAGTTTTATTTAAATATGACCTATATAGGACTATTACTGTTATATTGTCTGGTTTATTCAGTACAACCCATACAAAAGTTTTTACTTTCTACTACTTTATATTTATTTGGTATGACTACTTTATATTTATTTGGTATGACTACTACAAGCAGGATTGTTACTCACTAGCCTTGCAACACAGCCTTTGCAGCCTACTAGCATGGACTTCCTGATTCACAGCTTGCTCAGCTGCAACTGTAAAGGAAATAGAGACATACTTAGGCATACTTATCCATCACATACACAGACTGAACTTTAGTAAACAGTAATGGTATGACTACTTATACACTGCTGGGACATCACCCCTCTGCCTTGCTTCTTGGACCCACTTGTCCAAGAGCTCCCTCTTTCTCCAGTTCAAGTCTGCATAGTGGTGCCTGACCTGCTCACCAGTCCAAGGGATACCAGTGGCACTGGTGATATCACCGGTCCCAGGTTTCTACTTTATATTGGGAGCTCTGGTACTGGCCCTGCAGCAGTCTCTCATCATGGTTTCTTACCAGGAGTCCTACCATGACCTTGGATTCCTGTATGCCCCAGCACTGACCCCCAAGCACAGTCCCTCTCCAACTCCTGCCATTCTGCCTACAGTGGGAAGTTGCAACCTGTTATGAGCTGTATTCCTGCCTGTGGGGTTTAAATATGGCCAATTCCCCACCCTTTGCCGTGATTGGATGGTTTTGAATATGCTGAGCTAAGCTAAGCTATGGGCAAACCTGCTTAGATAAGGTTGGCATTGCTTAAAGGTAGAGGTTCAGCACTTGGCAAATCCACTTAGCTGGGCTACTCATTGCTTAGCAGTCATATATGCACAATGCTTACACCTGGTAAGCAGAGCTGTGTAATGCTTAGCATTGCTTATTTTTCATTTTATAGACTATCTGCTGTATGGCATTGATCCATCATTCATTACATATTATAAATTTGTTTACTCTCCCTGACATCCCCCAATGTGCTTTCATTACATTTATTCATGAGTGACTATACTGTATGGGGCACTTGTGTTTATATGGGAATTTCACAACTTTATTAAACTGACACTTCACTTCTGGACCTAATGCAGTATTCCAGTTAAAAAATATATGTTATTTAGTAGGTAATACTAAAAAAATGTTTATGTACTGCTTTCACATGTAAAATGCAAATAGGTTATGGTGGGGATCAAACCAGGAATGGCTGCTTGCAAAGTGTATTCTCTAACCACTACACTATTGCAATACTGCTTATGTTGGATGTCTCTTGCTATTTAACTTCTTGTGCTTTTTAAGCTGGACTAAGTATAGCTAAGCAACGGGCACACCCCTGCAGCTCTGCTTGAACTTTATCGCATTTATAAAAAAAAAAAAAAAACAGTTTTGTTGTGTTATTTTATCTATACCCTTCAGAATATCCCTGCTAATGCTGAACCTGCTATTTTATCAACTTTTGCTTTGTGGGACAATTGTCCCTTTTGACTTTGTCCACATTCCTTATTCTGACGGGTTGGGAGGTGTGCGTTATGTGCTTATGCTACCTGTGTTATCTTAATAACTTTTGGCTTGGTAGCATACCTTTCAACCTCTTAGAGCAAAATATCTGGACAAAGCCTAAAATGATGGGGGAACAAATAGGGACTCATTTTAAATGTTGCTCTTACAAACTTAAAAAGTTGATAGAATAATAGGTTTTACATTAGCATGAATTTTCTAAAGAATGTGTGGAGTCTTAAGCTCAACTATTTTGTCACTATTTAAATGACTTCAATCCTTAGCTATTTGCCAGAAAGGTACAGATTTATTTTAGGGGAAACACCCCAAAAATATGAGGAAAAAATCTGGGCATTCTGCAAAAATCTGTAGAGTTGAGAGATATGCTTGGTAGGGAAGATTGTCCTTCATGCCTTTGACCACAGATTTGTTTTCCTGATGGGTTGGGTGTGTTGGGCATTCTTGCTTGTTTTTAATTGCCGAAAGGCAATTCTGGAGTGTAAGGGGCATGTGTATTGTGAGGCCTCTGCTCTCAGACACACCCCCTGTGCTCGTACATGGAACTGTGTTCGTTTTAGAGCATGGCAGTGCGCCTTCATAAACATGCATGGCACGCAACCATGCATAACATGAATGGTCCCTGCGGTGCAGGAATAACTTATTCCTGCACGGCTGCTTGCTGAACCCCAGGGCATGTTTTTTATAACTGCATATAATGACTTTCTCTTTATTGAAATGAATGGTGTTAGAAATGTATTATACTTTTGGTCTAAGGTGCCATTTTTTAAGACATTTTGCTCACTTTGGTTATATGTTCTATGAATCTGTTTGAATTAAACAGACATTTTGGTAGCCATTGTTTGTATACCATTACATTCTTTGAATGCATTTTTGGATACTTGTTCATGTTCTTAAAGCAGTGTTTAACTACCCATAAGTAATTTACATATTATTAATATTAATATTATTATTTTATTATTATTGGGATAAAATACTGATCCAATGGATGTTTTACATGTAAATCTGCAGGTTTAATAAATGCCATTGCTCGTGGCTCTTCACAAGTGAAATGGCATTCAGAACAAATATAATTTAAAATGAACACATATTTTAGTCAGCTGAAAAGAGAGGATCAAAGCAACAGCTGAGAACATGTCAAATTGTTAGCGTTTTAGTTTTCCCAGATTTGATCATCTTTATTTTAGTTTGACTTTTTGTGAGATCTTGTATTTTTTTATTATATGTTCTTGTCATCTGTTATAGTATTTAGTATTATTATTATTTATTTATTACACATTTGTTTACCAGGAAAGTCTGACTGGACACATGTCCCTTTTCAGCGGAGGCCCAGGGAGAAAAGCTCCAGGAATAAGTAGTAAATATGTTGATAAAGTTAATAATACAAGGAAATTCTAGTAGTATACAAAATCATCAATAGTACAACAATGGCAAAATGATACTTTAGAGGTTACAATAACATAACATGTGATACATGCATTTGGATAAAGGCAAATTACAACAGAATGGGTGAAAAGAATGAAATATGATAGCACCCACTATGAAAGATGTGGTTAAATATACAGAACTTAGAGTTATCCAGGATGGTTGCAGGAACAAAGCCAGTTTTTCATTAAGTAAGAATTTAAGAGGTTTTTAAATTGTACTGTTGAACAGTTAGAAAAAATAAAGGTTGGCAGTTTATTCCATATTTTAGGAATGGCATTAGAAAAGAGAGATTCCCCAGACGAGTTGTTAGCTTTGGTGGTTTCTAACAGTAGTTTGTCACTGGAGCGGAGGGTTCTAGAAGTGGTGTATTGTTGTATAAGATTTTGGAGAGCAGAGATTTTATCCAATTGATGCAGTATTTTGTGAGCAAAGGTTAATTGTTTATAGTGCAGCAGTTGTGGATGTTCTAGCCATTTAGTTGTTTAAGAGCTGTGACCTGTGTGAGGCATCAGTAGCAAACTTGGCAATTTTATTGTAACAAGATTCCAGCTTGATAAGTTCAATTTTACAGAGGTTGGTTAGTACTGGGGAAGCATGTAGGAAAGTTAACAGGAGGTGTGTACAGACGATGGTAGCTTGTGAATCTAGTTAGGAGTTGCTTGCTCCTGTAAATAAGACCTAATTTCTTGTGAGCCTTTTTAATAGTTTGCGCAATATGAATGTCAAATTTCAGATTATTGTCAGTTTTGATGCCTAGCAGTTTAGTATGTGTTACTGGGGAGATAATTGTTTCATTTTTGGACTCTATGTTGAATGTTAGGTGAGAAGAGGGAGTTTTGGAGAGGTAAAAGTAAAAGTAGCTTTGTTTTACTGGGGCTTAGAATGAGTTGGGAGTTGGTGAGACATGTTTTTACTGATAGAAATTAATCTTGAGTTATGGTGTGGAGGTTTTGTTGGGAGGAGGCTGTGCATATTACAGAAGAGTCATTTGCATGTTGTATCACAGAGTCATGAAGAATGGAGGTGTGAGGTTGATTGGTGAAGAGGGAGAAAAGTAGGGGTCCAAAGATGAAGCCTTGTGGGACCACTAAGGCAACTGGTAGGAGAGTAGAGAGGTTGTGTTACCATAGTACGGCCTGCTGATGTCCTGATTGATAGTTTTAGAACCAGGTTGTAGAGGAGCTAGCAAGGTTTAGGGAGGAAAGGACCTTAATCAGTTTGTTGAGATTTACCATATCAAAGGCTTTGGATGAGTCTAAAAATATGGCAGATATGAATTGTCCTTGATTTCTGTAGTGGTTAACTGTATTAGAAAAGGACAGTAGGGCTGCAGTGGTACAGTGATAGGGCTGAAAACCATGTTGTGTGTTAGATATAAGTTTGTGGGTGTGAAGGTAATCCATGAGTTGAATATGGATGACACTGTCTAGGATTTTAGATAAGGGTGATGGAATGGCAATTGGATGACAGTGAGATTGGTGGAATAGCCTCCTTTGTATAGAAATGTAATGTAGGAGATCTTCCAGATAACAGGTACTATGCTCTCAGTTATTGATCTGTTAATGGGTATTGCTACTCAGTATGCTACTCCTTCAACTCCAATCTGCAGATATTCGTCTGGGAGGTTATCTGCGGCTAGGGTAGTAGGTTTTAGTTTACTCAGCAGTTTTTTATGGTATCTACAGATGCTGGTGGCAATATAAATTGGTTGGGGCTATTTTGGGAGAAGTTGCTGGGGTGAGGTGATACAGGGGCAAGGTTTTTGGAGATGTTATGAGAATTAGCAAGGGCTCACATAATTTCTGTAAAGTATTTATTAAATTGTGTTGCTATATTGCAGAATTGCTGTTTGAGATTGGAGTGGGGGTAGCTGCTCTGCCTGGTAGTAGTATATTATTAACTGCAGCCCAAAACGTTTGAGGGTTGTTGTGGTGTTTTTCCTGAATGTTATGGTAGTAGTTAATTTTGTCTTGTTTTACAACACAGCAAGAGGTTCTCCAGTTCAGTTGTTGGCTGGGGTATCATCTGTGTGGAGTCTGCATGTCTGCATTTGCGTTGGTTTCCACCCACATTCCAAAGACATGCATCCGAAGCATTTTTCCACAGGCCTCCACTGAAAATAGGCTCTGCTCTAGTCAGACTTTCCCAGTCAACAAATGTTTAAATAAATAATTAAATAATTATCATGTAGGTGATGACAGGCAGGTGTGTCAGAATCCTAAATAAACTGGAATACTAGATTAGGTAATGATTTTAGCTACAGAGTCAATAAAAAAAATCTTTTAAACACAAGTATTTAAATATGCCCTCACTTTAAGACCAGCATTGTTAAACATTAGATAGCTATTGCTTTGTTTATTTGTTGACCAGCAACTAAAGCAGATGTCTTAAGATAAGTTTTGAGTAAGTAAACAATATCACATTTTCTTACCATCACATAACGCATGTTTTCTCCTTTAATTTGTCCCCTAGAATTTACTATTGAAGGAAATAAAGCAGTCTCCTCTGAAATAAAACTGAAACCAGAGATCCCTTTAGACATTTCTTTTAAAACAAATGACCCAGTCCTAAGTGAAGCATTGGCAAGTTTCATATCCCCACCAAACCCAGTTAACTCTACTGAATATGCAGAAACATATACCATCACACTATATCAGCATGTAAACACTGCATCGATGCAGCTGTACCCTTTAAGAACAAGTGCAAGGCAAACCACAGAAACAAACCCACATGGTGGAACCATAATATTAAGAAACTTTATAAAAGGAAAATAATGTCATAGACATTATCACTGAAATAAATAAACAACCCAGTAGCTTAATAAAATCCACCAAAGCCAAGTTTGAGTTAAAATAGCTACTCAAGCCAAAGACAATCCACATGGCAATTTTTAGTTATATTCATATTCTCAAAAGCACAATACAGCAATGTGCTAAGCTGACTGAACAATATTGCATACACTAAGGCTACATTTTTAGTGAACCTACTGGCTGATAAATGTAACTATAACTTTATTCTTTTCTCCCCTCTGTCTGTCCCTCAAGATATACCTGAAACTGGTTACCTCCAGCTATCACACAAAATAAAGTCATTAAATTGCTATCAAAACTAAAAATACTGCATCAATAGGTCCTGACAATATTGCTGGTTGCACGTTAAATAGTATGAAACATGATTTAGCCACATCACTGACAACACTGCCCAATCTCAGCCTCCATACAGGTTTTGTACCAAGTGAAACATGAACAGTAATAGTCATTCCCTTGAATAAAGGAGTATCTTCCACAGACCCAGGCAATTAAAGACCCCTAAGTCTGACCAGCCTCATATGAAAAGCCATGAAAAAAATGTGTCATGCATTTAAGCATATGAAACAATACTCCAACCAGGGTTTAAATCTTCTCTATTCAGAGCCAGTAAAATGTCCAAATAACGAGCGAATGAGGTAAGAAAACTCACTTTATTTAAAACACGAAACAAGGCTTTCAGGAATAACCCTTCCTCAGTGTTTGTTAATACATTTTAAACTAAGAACATTTTCATTATATAACAAGGACAGACAAAAAAACACATGACACAGCCCACCTATAAGACAATGTATGAAAAAACGATCAATTAAACATTTAAAGCTAGATCTCTATATTTAAAACCATATTGAAGCACAGCTGCATTATTAATATATTAAAAAATATATGTCATAAAATATTGCATAAACGCAATTATATAAAATAATCAATGCATATCCCATAAAAACAGAAGAAATATATAATACAGCAATTAATGATATTGTTTCTGTTTGAATTCCAACATTGGTTTGATAGCAACCACATTATTCAGTCCAGGTTTTTTTTATCAGCATTTAACCTGATAATCCATTTGTATTCAGCAATATAAGGCAACATGTAGGACTACTTTAATTGTATATTTGGCTACTTGGTTGGGAAATACTCACGATCATTAAAAAAAGAATTATAGAACACAAATCAGAAATGAGAAGGCATATTCTTACTAATGCCTTAGCACAACATAAAAAAGATGAGAATGAAAAACATAGTTTTAAATTCAAGGTGTTGCAAATAATAAATAAATGTTTAAGGTTAGGTGACACAACTAAGAAACTTGATATTGCTGAATACAAATGGATTATCAGGTTAAATGCTGATAAAAAACCTGGACTGAATAATGTGGTTACTATCAAACCAATGTTGGAATTCAAACAGAAACAATATCATTAATTGCTGTATTATATATTTTTTCTGTTTTTATGGGATATGCGTTGATTATTTTATATAATTGCGTTTATGCAATATTTTATGACATATATTTTTTAATATACTAATAATGCAGTTGTGCTTCAGTATGGTTTTAAATATGGAGATATAGCTTTAAATGTTTAATTGATCGTTTTTTTCATACATTGTCTTATAGGTAGGCTGTGCCATGTGGTTTTTTGTCTGTCCTTGTTATATAATGAAAATGTTCTTAGTTTAAAATGTATTAACAAACACTGAGAAAGGGTTATTCCTGAAAGCTTTGTTTCGTGTTTTAAATAAAGTGAGTTTTCTTATCTCATTCGTTCGTTATTCATGCATTTAATCAATTAGGACATAGGGAAACCCCAAACACCAGAACCACCTTAGTTTACATCCATCAAGGATAGGTCATGCTTTCACAACTTGGTGGATTTTTGAAAAGGTCACCAAAGCAATGGATGAAGGCAAAATGGTACACACCACATACTGTGACCTGACCAAATGTTTGAGACAATTCCCAACTGATGTATAGAAGAAGAAGAGCTAAATAAACTAGGAATAAACCCCTGTGTCACCTTTTGGATTGCCAACTGGCTCACAGATAGGATAATTAAAACAGGAAAAGTTACCTCCACAAACAGACCAGTCACCAGTGGAGTCCCCCAGGGTTCTCTGTTGGGACTTCTCCTGCTTGGCAACTAGTTTTCTGAAGTAAAAACTAATACCATAGGGCTCTGGCTGACTACGTTTGCAGATGATTGCAAGCTAAGAGCTGTCATTGAATCCTCAAGTGCCTTAGCCATCCTGTAGGAAGGCTTGGCTCAAATAAATAAATGATGCCAAAATCATGAATTGAGACTAAATGCCAAAAATGCATTATTGTATCCTTTGGGAAGTCATCTATCCTAAGGACATACCACATTGACAATACACCTCAAAGAATTGACCCAGTTGTTTACAATTTAGGAACCTATATGGACAATGAACTAACTTTTGACCAGTATGCGTCTATTGTTGTAAGAAAATCCTATAATGCACAGCCTGTAAAAAAAGAATCATGTATAGATCTAGGGATGTCGTGGTCCCCCTTTACTCAGTCCCCATTAGGCCAGTAATTAAGTAAAATTCCCCCTTTGGCACGTATCTGCTCAGAAACATGCAAAAGCAGAGCTACCGAAATAAAGGGATACAAAGACTTATCAACCTGTCTTATATGGACTGACTTAAAGTCACTATACTCTGTATCCTACAGACTGATGAAAAATATTTTCCTATTGATTTCCTGGTCTTCTGTCAGAATTTGAGGTTGCATTTTTTCTAAACATTTTATTATTTAAAATTGAATGTTATTTTCACTTACTATTTTCACTGTAACTTTTAAGTTTTATATACTCTATGTTTGAAGACGATCTTATGGAAAAGGCAGAGGAAGTTAAAAGCAGTGATGCTAACTGTTGCTACAGTGCCAACAAAAATCTCTTCAATTCATTTCAGCTTCAGTAAGGGGTCTTTACCACAGGTGACTGGTTTTCAGTTGGGTAAGAAACTGTTGATTGAGCTACTCTCTTAAGCCTGACATATAAATCTTCTTTAAATGCTGCCAGGCACACTCGCTATAAAAAAAAAAAAATAAGACTCAAAAGAAGTAATGTAGATAAAATGATAAGCTAATTCTGACAGTCAAAGAATAGTGCTTCCAGCTAGTGTAGAAAGTGGATCACAGTGATCCTTTATTACCTCACAGACGAAGAAGCCTTGACTGCAAAATGAAATCATACAGCATTGCAGCCCCTTATCAGGCTTTTTCAAAGTACATCAGATTACACTAATGCAGTAGCATTAGTGGCACAGTTACAAATATAATGAAAAACAAATTTATTTTTTCAGATTTTGGATGCAGTTGTCCTTTAAGCCCTTTATGAACCTCTAAAATCCTTCCTGTATATTATAATGTATATTATAATGTCAGAAGACAGTACACAGCAGGAACCGGTTGCTGATGTTAAGTACCCAGGTTAAAACTGAAATGAAATAAAAATAAAACTGAAACAATACAAGTGAAGCCCTTGTTGCCTTATATTTGTTTCAGTCTCAGTTCAGAGTACAGATGGAATCTGCATTTTTGATAAACAACTACTGAAGCATTGATTAAAATGTAAAGGAAATTAGCAAACCGGAGAATTCTAAAGATTCAGAAGTAGGCTAATGACTAAAAAGTTATCTTATTAAGAATAGATCAAAATAACAGAATCATACAGGAAAGCCTGAAATGTCAATCAAAATTTGAGATAATGGTTAAGGGGGAGTTGGGCAGCATATATAAACAAATGTATACATGATGTGAGTCTGGAGGAAGTTAAAGTAATGTGTATGTGGAAAGTGAATAAAAGATAAAAAAAAACTTTGGAGTAAAAGTGTCTGTTACACAGGAATCAATTGTCAGATCATAAGCAAGTGATCTTTTATTTGTGTTGGGGAAAGGGTTCTAAGGGATGAGAACCATGAGAATCCCCTATCAGAATAACACAAATCTTTTTTTGTTTAAGTGATATAAGTAAAAGTGAAAAAAGATGGCAACAACATCAAACCAAATGTAAATTATAAAGCCTGAGAATGTGTAGTCAGATACAGCAAAAAGAGAAAGCCACAGGAAGAGCTTCGCAAAGCATCTTTGTTCCAAATGGAATTTGGCTGATAAGGAAGCATTTGCTGTTTAAAAAAATGTGTTAGATGAATCAGTCCAAAATGTAAAGGACATAATATTTAAACAGACAGTGCTATTCAAAGTAATGAAATGAATAACCTTTTGTAAAAAAAGTAAATAGTGATTACAATTCTACAACAAAGCAAGAAAAAAAAATGAAGATGGTATAATGTCTAGATAAGATCACCATGCATGTTGCTGCAAGAGGTAGTTGTCTTAAGTGAATAGTAGGATGACAGGTCATGGTTTGCCAAATTGTAGTCCCAAAATGTAAGCGAAAACATTACTTTAGAGGCATGCAGCCTTGGCTGTGGTCCACATAACCCAGATTTGATTAGTTAATCTGGTATCTAAGGCACTAGCAGGGAGGATGTGTGTATGTGTGTGTGTTTGTGTGTGTGTGTATTATAGTAATGCAATGTGTGTTTGTCTTCATTATTTTCTGGTTTGTCTAGATGTTTTCAGCAAACAAGATCTGTTAATTTCTCAATTGTAATCTAAAATGGAATTTGTCTTTGGTGCAATGTCTTCATCTATTTCAGGTATCCCAATAGCATTTCGAGGAACTGTTGTTTTCCCTCTATAGTAGCCTCAGAGATTAACTTGCTAAAAAAATACAAGTTTTCTGCAGTTAGTGCTAACAGATATAAGATGTGGTATAATCACACATTTGTGAACATTTTCATTTTTTTTCTTTTTTTTTTTCGAATAACCTGCAACAGAGAAAGATGCCCCACCAGCTTTGTACTTCTGAAGTGTTTACAGAACAAACTGTCATCAGTTTCATAAGGAAAGGACCATTCACATTCCATGTCTAATCAGAGAAGGTCCAAGTATTACCAATAGAGGACACCTTCTTTTCCTCACAATACCTTTTCTGTTCACTGTTTGAAGTTCCGAGTGGCCCTATTGACATTATCCTAAACATCTCTTAGGTTGATAGATTAGTACTAGGCAAACTGTGCTTGTCGGCCATTTTGAGTCCTGTGCAATTAAACCCTGGACCTTGTGTCTGTAAGACAAATATCTTAACCATTATGCCACTGTTGTAAGTCTTTCTTACAAGCTTGAACCAGCAGGGAAAATTTATTATTGATTTTAAGATAATGCAGATGATAAAAAATTAATTTGGACAAGTACTACAATCAGTGAATAAGAACTGCTAAGTACAATGATGTATGATAATATAGGTGATGCATTGATATACTGGCTAGATTTGCTTTTTCATGGAGATTGGTTCCCACAGAACTTCTTTGGTGATTGATGATTGTGCATATATTATGTCCTTATGAGGCCATTTTGGATTCTCTGGCTTGTTCCCATATTCTAATTACATAATTTTGGTTAATTGGTGATCCTGTAAATTGTCTGTAGGTCTTCATATTCAGTTTGGGTGTGGGTATGTGTCTGCTTTTGTGCATCTGTTCTTCTTATGATTGGTTAAGGAATTATTCAAAATGAGGTGCTGTGCCTTGTACCCAATGAGTGCTGGAAAAAGCTACATCCCTCCCCAACCCTACATTGGATTATGTGTAGAAAGAATGATTTCATGAAAAAAAATAGTGGGAAAGGAAAACACTGCTTATGCTAAGAAAATGATAAATAACTAGAAGACAAGAATGTTATTTAAAAGACAAAAATGTTAATCTCAGAAACACATCATTGCAGGGTATGGATACTTTTTAACACATGGTTGAAGGCTTTGTGTATCATAAGGATGCAACTGTCTTTTCTTTATTTTAAAGGAACAATAATGTATAAAGACAATTGCATTTACTTTCCATTTCTGTGCACTAGTACCAATCAATAAGGACATCATTGTGATATACTTCATATGTGCAGTGCAATGCATGTGGTTTCACATTGGCACTTCACAGCCAGATTCTGGTTTATGTACTGAGATATGAAAATGAATGCTGGTTTATATACTGCAAGAATGGCATACAAAAGTGAACCAAAATGCAATAACAGAACATGTAAGATAGTCACATTGTGAATGAAATAGTGGATTCCTAAAGTATGTTTTTAAAGCTACTGGAGATTAGCTGTCTTATTTAAAAATACTATCTCCATTGATTTTGGCACTTATCAGCAAGAAAATGTAAGACATTGCAGAAATGTTTTCAGTAACTGATCTGGTCATTGGATTGGTGGAAGACTATACCCATTATGTAGTTATATAATAATCCATGGTGGGTAGTGGCTGTGGTAGGATATAGTTGAAGACTTCAACTGTAGGGCAAGTCAGTCAAGCCATATTAGATTCAGTCCCAGCTGACCAGGGATTATTGTGATTGTGAGATAACCAGGAGGAATCCATAAATGTTAGTAAATGTCTAAAAAACTTTTTTTGCATAGTGCAAGAGAATCAGTGTGTTTCTGTCTATGTATTTCCCGTATAGTTTCATTGACCTGCTGATACTGTAGAGGTGAACTAGCTAGTTTCCAGAACATAATTTGGAAGTTTGTACTTACCTCGCTGTTTATTTTGCCTGCATTTATTTATTTATTTATGTATTTTATTTATTTCACATTTGTTAACTGGGACAGTCCACTGGACAAATATTTGTTTTCAGTGGAGTCCCACGGAGAAAAGCTACGTAATAAGAAAAACATGTAATGTATTATGTATAAATAAAAGTAGCAGAGAAACGTTACAAGCAAGTTAAGTACAGACATAATACTTACATCCAAGTTAAAAAAATGACATAAACATTATAGCTAGGGTGGGGAGCACTACAGAATCCTGAAAGCCCAAAATCCTGAAGATCAAAATCCTGAAAACTCAAAATCCTGAAAACACACAGGATACTAGCACTTACTATATTCCAGCACAAGTAGATGCAGAAACAAATAAAACACAAACCATATTACTCTTCTCCGAGTATAAGCCCTCCTGCGCCCCCCACACCCCCCTGCTATTTAAATATATAAACTCTGAGATTGCACTTAGTGTACTGAAGTACAGTCTTGGAATTGTTATATTTAAGTAGCAGGGGATGTGGGGGGTGCAGGGCGGCTTGCCCCCCTGCGTATAGTTGAATGGTAATATGTTTCTGTATGTACTTGTGCTGAAATATAGTAAGTGTTGGTATCCTGTGTGTTTTCAGGATTTTGGTCTCATGATTTTGGGCTTTCAGGATTCTGTAGTGCTCCCCTGGAGTGACAACTAGAACATAAAGGAGAATTAAAAGTCTAAACCAGAATCAAAATCTCATTAATAATATATCATATGTATATGTACAGCCTTAGGAGCTAGAGCCTTTAATTGTCAAGTAAGAATTGTGATATTAGGTTAGGAGAGGTGAGTAGTGGAGGAGGGTCTAACCTGGTGTAGTACAAGAGCATAGCCGCTATTAACGAGATGGGTTTTTAATGATTTTTTAAACTGAGTAAAGGAAGTGATAGTAGCTATATGACTGGGTAGAGCATTCCACATTTTGGATACATAATTAGAGAAGACGGAGTCGCCTGCAGTATTGTTAGATGTAGTTACTATTAGAACAGGTTTGTTGCTGGATTGAAGAGTCCTGTTATTGCTGTGGAGGTGAAGTAGGTTTTGAAGTGCAGGGTTTTTTTCAGGATGATACAGAATTTTATGGGCTGGGACAAGTTGATTGTAGTGCAAGAGTTGGGGAAGTCCCAACCAGTTGAGCTGCTTCAAGGATTGAAGCAGTGGTGAGACCTATATGGGGATTCAGAGGTGAATCTAGCAATTTTGTTATAGCAATACTCAAGCCTGGCTAGATCTGCTTCTCTAAGGTTGATTAGAATAGGTGAGGCATAGAGGAGGGTTGAGATGATTTTATATTTCTTTACTTTGCTACTTTACCAAAATCTATTCCTTCCCAACCTGCGTGTTTGTTAGTCATTCTTCTCATCTTCATTCAAGAATTCTGGAGTAAGCCAAAAATGGGGGGAGGGGGTTTAAAGACTCAAAACCAGAGGTAGTTTTTAAATATTATGCTAATTCACTTACATAATTGAATAACATGTTTTGCATCAACATACATTTTCTAAAGATTAAGAAGTACAAAACGCTTTTGCTTTATTGACTGACTTGAAAAACTCAATGATTTACCAGAAAATCCAAAATTCTGTGAAGGGCAGGGAATAAATATGCGGCAAAATCAGTGATAGCTGAGAGGTATGATGTTAATGTTAGCTGATGTACTGCTACTAATGAGAATATGGCAAGGTAGAATCCCAGTAGGGCATATCAGTGTTTGTAACATTTTAATTATTTAACATATTCATGTACTATTGACTAATTGCCTACTTTCCTCTTTATATTGTTCTCCTATGCTGGATTCAAATCTAAAGCAATGTTTTCATATGCATCAGTAAACATATGTGCATTTGTATATGCTTTGACAGCTGTATACCATGTGTAAAAAATGCAGTTCTGGCCTACATGTATTTATTATAGTTTTACAGAGAATGTATGTTTGGGCAAATGCATAATAGTAACAACTGCAGCTGCTTGCTCTAAATGGCTCCCTTTGATTATACAGAGTGTGCATTACACATGCTTTTCTTGCTGGGATAATCACTGAACTTTTAAATTGTGTGTTCTGTTTATCACTTGTGCTGTAAACTAATCTGGCAGAATCATTGCATTTCTATTCCATACCAAACATCAAGACAGCACAATTTCTCTCCATCTTCATACCATCATTTCATTCTTATACAGTGCTTGCTTCTATTTTCATCTGCCCTGGGGTTTATAAGCCACTGTTTGTTAAGCAGCACTTTAAATCTTTGCTTTTGCTTGTGAATTGGACTCCCAAACATACACAGCACAGTGGCAGTCAAGAAGCACATAAAGCATTGCCAATAAACTTGTAAGAGAAAGCATGTAATTACCTACTGGTGTCAGCCAAATGTGCTGTTTTGCCAACACCTTAATACTTGGAAAGAAAAGCAGTCATTTCAGGCAGTTGTCTAATTTTGTGCTATTACACAAGAATTCAGCCTCCCATTCCAGCTAATGTCATTTAGTCATTGTTTATGTATTAGTTTTCATCAAAGTGACTTCTTTTATGCCTTAAACTTTGTTTTTCTAAAGGCTGGATAGATGACTGCAATTTTCCATATCCAGTCACATTGTATACAAGTAAAAGCAGAAGCTTGACAACTGGCCATAGCTAAAGCATCCCAGAATTCATGTCTCCTTGTCATGAGCTGCATAACTCACCAGGTTTACAAAATCATTTAAATGTGCAAAGAACAAGAAGACTCATGCATCTTAATCACTGCATTGTTAAGTCTGATTATACTTTATGTTCAGACATTTTAGGTAAGATTCAAAATTTTGGAACAACTGACATGATTCAATGAAATGACTACAAAACTGTTGAAGTTCACTCCCCAAGTTCTGTAGCTTCGTCTTTGGTTTAACTATCAGCACCCAACATACTACCAGGGGCTCAGAGGCATTCTCTGAAAACACATGATATTGAATGGCATATACTAGTAATGTACACTAATAGCATAGTGCCCATGATTACATTTTTCATACATGGTATATTCCACCCCTTCTGACATGACTTAATATTTCTGGCAGCAAAACTGAAAATATGTCCTTTCTTGGAGGCCTAAGATATGTCACTGTATAACTTATCCCACATTTATTCATAACCAGATACTTGTGAAGCTGCCAGTTGGACATGAAGTCGTTGTTTTTGATGGACACTATAGTACCCAACTAAAGTGGATTATCACACTTGAGGGGTAATGGACTGCGCAATAGATTCATTTAAAAAGGCGGGATAAGTGTAGCAGAGGAGGGTAATGGGAAGAAGACTGACATCTCTTGGAAGGTATTTGTAAGTCAGGTAAAGGTGATAGACTGTAGGTTTCTTTCTGTTAGAAATGAAAGAGATACATGTAGCAACTAGTGAGGGAGGCTGGCATACCATGTATGATGAAAAGCAAATTCTGGATCAAAATATTTATTTCATTTTTCCATCTGCATTAGGCCTGCCTTGAAAATGTTCATTTACAGTACATGGCTGAGAGAAAATGTACTCAGCCCTCATTAGGCCATTTATTGTATACAGTGCCCCGTTTGACATGTATCTGTCCAGACGTATGCAACAAATGGAATGCCCATAGACATAGGTTATTAAAAGGAAGCACAGCCTAAACAACATGTCCTACATGAACCAACTCAAACTGCTGTCACCATACTCAGTATCCTATAGACTGCTAATAGGTGATCTGTGTCGAGCATGCAAGGCATCCTCTTGACTCAACACTGGATCAGCAAGTCAGATGTCATCTGAAATTAGTTGTCTAGGGATCTAAATCTCTTCTGAAACATCAGCAGATAAGTTTGAAGGGGGCGGTATAATTTTG
This sequence comes from Protopterus annectens, assembly GCF_019279795.1. Taxonomy (NCBI): domain Eukaryota; kingdom Metazoa; phylum Chordata; order Ceratodontiformes; family Protopteridae; genus Protopterus; species Protopterus annectens. The sequence goes on along the minus strand of NC_056741.1, from coordinate 1,483,146,871 downwards.
CAGGGGATACCTCTGCTGTGGAACAGACTCCTCATCTGCGTAAAACAAAGTTCATCTCTGCCCATTTTCAAGATCTATCGATGTGAAACAGAAGATGTTTCCCCCGTACTACTAATGGGCAGATGCAGCTCCTAAATCATTTATCCCACACATGGGTCCCCTCAAATTATCTATGGTATGATTCCAGATGTTCTCATTAGGGGTAATATATAATTATTGACCATGGGATGGTTAAGGCCAATCTATAACCAAATGGAACAGGTTATTTTGGGCACAAAAAAATGAAACTGGGTGGGCATAAAATGGCCCACAAGGGCAGCTAGCCTAGCATTTGCCTATGTACCTATAAAATAGCCCAGAACAGAATATAACTGTATGGATATGCAAAATTGTCAGTGAACCCAATTATCACCTCTTTGGGAGGTGGGAGAAAACCAAGTTACCCAAAGGAAATAGGTATAGATATGGTAAAATAAGGTTGGTGTCTTTTTAGTTGTCCAAAAAGAGGTATTTCTGACTGAAATGTTGAGACTGTGCATAAGAAACCCAAAGCAAATATCTTGCTTTCATTTTAGCACCAAAATATGTTTTACGTGCTGCAGAATTTTAGTTGCTTATCATAATGTCACCTCAAAGTGTTTCATATAGGTTCATAGGTTCATAGGTTTATACTAGGCTATCTGCCCTAAGGCATTTATAAGCCTAGCCCAAAGTTTTGTGGCTTACGCCACCCCTTATATGAAAAAATACTGTGCCCATTAGTTTGTTGTGCCTCTGTCCAGCAGTGACACAGAGATGATTCCCGGGGTAAACCTATGATCTCCCATCCACAGGTCAAGATTTCTCTTGAACAGAGCCAGCGAGGTGCTCTGCCTCACATGGACCGGGATTTTATTCCACAGCATAGGGAGTCTCTGAGTGATAAATCTATCCCTCCAGTACGTCCTATTTATATCCGTGCTAAGGTTTAAGTCGCTTGCTCTAGTGGTTTTGGTGGATTTGGATTTTTTGAGGTGGAGCATGTCCATTAATTCCGGATTGGACATGGCCTTGTATGTCAGGCACATGTCACCTCTGAGCAGACGGTATGTGACTGAATAGAGCTGGAGTTTCTTCAATCTGGCAGCATATGACAGATTTTGGAGTCCCTTTATCCTTTTGGTGAGGAACTTTTGGGGTCTCTCCAATTGCTGCAGATGTCGGGTGAGATACATCCCGAATGGGGCATTGTACTCGATCATTGGTCTGATAAGTGAAGAGTACAGGGGAACAATGCCCTCACTAGATCTGGATGTGAATCCCTTCATGATCAGGTGGGCAATGTAGAAGGTCTTTCTAACCACTTTAGCAACGTGAGTGTCAAAAGAAAGGCCACTGTCAACCTAGGTCCCCAGGTCCCTGATAACCTCTTCTGTGCTTAGTGGATTGCCACCTATATGGGGTTACCTTGTTTTTCCCGAAGGGTATGACTATACATTTTTTGGCGTTTAACTTCAGGCCATGGCTCTGGCACCAGCTATCTGTTTCTGTGAGTCCTTTCTGAAGGATATCCGTGTCCGATGCACTTTCCACTATGGCACCCAGTTTGCAGTCGTCTGCAAACTTTGTCAGCCAAAGTCCTCCCATGCTGGCCTGTACTTCTGAGAAGTAGATGCCGAACAATAGGGGGCCAAGGACCGAGCCCTGTGGGACACCACTTGTGACCGGCTTGGAGTTTGACATAGCGCCAGCAACTCTAACCCTGTGGGTTCTGTCCTTAAGCCAGTTTGCAACCCATCTTGTGACATATGGGTTTACATTTAAGCTGGTAAGTTTTTCTACAATACCCGAGTGGGGTATTGTGTTGAAAGCCTTTGCAAGGTCAAGGTAGGCTGTATGGACTGCCTTTCCCTCATCAATGGCCTTGGTGACTGTTTTGAAGAAGTCGACCAAGTTCAAAAGGCATGATCTGCCCCTGACGAAGCCAAACTGGGTCGGGTCCAATGTCTGCAAGTCCCCTATATCTTTGTTTATGAGCTCCATTATGATCCTCTCCATAGCTTTGCAGACTAGACTTGTTAAGCTTATGGGGCGGTAATTACCAGGGTCCATAGAGGCACCGCCTTTGTGGAGTGGGACCACAGTTGCCGTACACCACTCCTTGGGCACGTATCCTGTGGTAAGGCTGAGATTAAACAGCTGCCTTATGTGCGGGTTTAATTCCTCATTTAGCTCGTGTAGCACACAGCCGGGGACACCATCCAGTCCCATTGATGCTGTGTTTTTAGCTTTAGAGAGAGCAGCTTTCACCTGCGCATTTGAGATGTCTGGGAGGCTACACTCCGCTGGGATAGTTATCTCTCCTTTAGGGGGGAGAGGGGGGTGAAGTTTGCGCTGAACCTGTCTGCCAGTATGTTGGCAATGTCTGTGGGTTCAGTGATTTTTGTATCATTTTGGACTAATTCTGAGCATATCTGGGAGTTTCCACCCAGGTTCCTAACATAGCTGAAAAAGGCCTTATGATTGTCCTTTGAATCCATATCAATTTTTCTCTCAAAATTGGCCTTAGTTGATTTTATGAGTGCTCGTATTTTTTTACTAATAATGATCAGGGGTGACTTCCCTTTTATGGATTTTGTTCTATCATGTAATAGCTTTCTCCTCTTATTGTAAAGTTTGTTAATGGCTGGGTTCCACCAGACTGGACGTTTGCCCTTTGTGGAAAGAGTCTTGGTTCTATTTGGGATTGCCTGATCCATGCAATCCTGGAGGTGTTCATAGAAGGCATTTGTAAGGGCTTCCACAGCTTGGGTTGTGGTTTCCACTGGCTCAGGGGCCTTGAAGGATACCACACCAGTCTTGAGTAGTGTGAAGTTTGCTTTAGAGAAGTTCTTCACTGTGGTCTTTTTTGTTTGGGGTGGGGGCGGGATGTGGATTTCCAGTGAGATTAGTTTATGATCATATCTCACCAATGAGGGATATACTTCCGGTGTGGAGCATTTTGTCCCCCTGTTTGTGATAATGAGATCTAGTATATTTTCTCCTCTTGTGGGAACAGTGGCTAGCTGTTCCATGGCATTTGAATTTATGAACTCCAGGGACCATTGGGCTAGAAAGTTAGGGCTTGAGTAATGTTCCCAGTCTATATTCGGGTAGTTGAAGTCACCCAATATGATGGTGTTTGGAGATACATTTATACCCTCCAGTGTCTTCAGGAAGGCTGTGTGGGGTTCCTGAGTTTGAGAGGGTGGCCTGTAGCATGCTACAATTTGTAGAGCAGTTTTGCCTATGGTTAGTTGCACCTGGATGGTTTCCAAAGCTTCGTGCGTTGCCACCAACCTGGAGGTGTGGGTATCCTTTATGAATATGGATACACCCCCTCCTTTTGTGGTGTGGTCCGGGTTTTGGGGCCGGAACACATGATATGAGGTAAAACCTAATAGTGCCGGGGTGCTCTCAGGAGACTTGAACCAGGTTTCAGTTACAGCACAGACATCGATGTTCTCCATACTGAGAAGGGCCTCGAGTGCATGCATTTTGAGATTTAGACTTCTAGCATTGAGCAGCATTACCCTCAGTTTCTTCCCATTTTTGTTTTCTAGGGTGGTAGGTTTAGAATTTGAGCCTTGCCTAAAAAGGCACTATGGGGGTGGCAAGAGCCTTAGCCAATATCCGGAATCCCAGGGGTGACAGGTGCAAGCCGTCCCTTGCGAAGCAGCGTGGCTTGTCAAGCATGTCATCCCAGGCAGACAGACACTGGATCCCCTTTGAATGACACCAGACATTAAGCCAATTGTTAAAGCTGATCATCTTGTCTCTATATTGTGGCATCATTCTTGTTGAAGGAAGGATACTGCTCAGGGTCAGGGTCATACCTGCCTGGGCTACATAATCAGAGAGCTCCTCTATGTCTCTTTTCATGTAGTCCAGGGAGGTATGTCTCAGGTCGTTCACACCAGCATGGACAATGACTGTGTCATATTTGTACTTGCCGTGGAGTGACCCGAGTGCTTGTGTTATGTGGCAGATTCTAGCACCCGATAGGCAGCTTACTGTGACCCTCTCCTTGTTCAGCCTGGTGAGTGGGACGTCAGTGTGTCTGACTATGGAGTCACCTATGACAAGTATGTTTGGTGTTGTATTTGGCCTTAAGGGCTGTGACTGCTTTGCACACTGATTTTGTGGTTTATGTGTTGCTTGTGGGGTGTCTTGAGGTAGCAGTTGTTTGGGTGTCTGCTTTGGAGGCCTCTGCTGTTTAGGTAAATTTTTACTCAGAGCCTCCAAGTATGTCTTTGTGTGTTTATGTGTTTGATTCAGTGGTGTGGTAGCATTATGTGAGGCTGGTTTTGTGGTGTGTGTAGTTGCCTTCTCCTCCTGTCTGGTCTTGCCAGTCCTGAGTTGCGAGAGCTCAGCCTCCAGTTTGGCTAAATAGCTGCATCTCTTGCAAGTATTTGTGTTATGTGGGAGGAGGAGAGGGTTGTCTGTGTACATGAGGCAGTTATAACATTGCCTCAAGATTCCCAGATTTACCAGCTGGACCGGAGAGGAGATTGACAACTGACCTTTGGACATGCTAGAATAATATTGGGAATTCCTTAATAATTGAAAACAAGGGCCAGTGGGGAGTGAGTGATATAAAGTATTATATCTTTAGCATTATTAATGATAGAAATACAGAAGTGAAAGGATAATATTAGCTGTCATTTAGGATTTAGACTGAACACCCCCACCATACATGCTGGTGTCACTGGTGCTGGACTAACAAGAACTTGTGGATGACAATAATTTTGTCCAGCGATATCAGGACATCTAAGATTTTATTAGAATATCTGTCTTTTGTATCCTTATTTAAGGCTCTTGCTGATCTATTAATTATACCATCCTGTAAAAAGATGGAATATTAAAACTTTACTTTGGAAAGCCTGCAAACTCTACCACTGAGACCACTCATCTTTACAGTTCAAGTCAGTTGAGAAGTCAACAACTGTTCTATTGTTACTACTATGTAATAATATTTGTACTGCTGAGAACATTAGTTATTGTGTGGTTTATTACTGAGTGTATTCTTAACATTTGGTCAAGGTATTCTGTTCCATGCTCAGACTGAATATGCAAGTTGAAATCACTATAAAATGCTTTAATTTTACAGTACCACTCCTGCAAGAGAACTAACAAATAAGGACACATTATGACACAAAATATATTTTAGCTAGATAGATAATGGAATGAATTTAAATTATAAAGAGAGAGCTTCACATTTGACATTAAAATTAAATGGTTCATTATGCTTGAAGGATTTGAAGGCTCTAAATTTAGACATTTGAGTTATGTTTCAGTTCATGATTTTTAGACAGAATATTTGAAGAGTTGTTATTCATGTATTTGCCTTTGCAGACTATTTTAATTTTCCATGTGCATATTTGTTTAGTGTAAATTTGGGATTGCATATATATATATACTATGTTATACATTATAAAAAGAAGAATACAGTAAATTGACTTGCCTTGACTTATAGGCTAGATATGAACCAGTAACAAAGATGCTATTACAAATGGTGCTCTGTCAAAAAAGTGGGACTTTTGCAGTTGCAGCAGTACCCATATAAGTAGGGATACACATTTTGCATTTATCCTACATCTATCTATATATACTAAGCTTAAAATAAAGGTTGTCAGGGCAAAAAGGATACAATTTAATGTGAATGGCATTTCATAATACTCTCAAAATACCACACAATGATAGATGAATTATTTGCTACAGTTTCAGTAACAGAAAAAAATTGAACATTTTAAATTCAATAGCTTAAATAAATAAATTAAACAATAACTTAAATAAATAGCTTAGTTAAAAGTAATATCTAAATATTTGTTCTATCTTGGCATGTACCTGTACCTTTACTCTTGTTACTGTTACAGGTTCATAGGTAAGTACAATGGTAGCTGCCCTTGTGAGCCATTTTAGGCCTAACCAATTTTCTTTAAGGGTGAATATCAAACCCTGTACCTTGTGTCTGTGAGATAAACACCTTAACCATTATGTGAGCCCCCAAGTTATTGCCAGTCATGAGTTGAATGATGGCACACTGCGCAGTGGTAGTTTGTCTACAGTGTTAATTCAACAGATCCCGAGCTTTGAAGTGACAGATACAGTGGTTAATTATCAGTTATCATAGTAGGCAGGTAATAACAATCAAGAACAATATGGATGCCGATTGCTGGCTTACACTGTGGATAGACTGAAACACTGGTGTTAAAGATGTGGGACTAATAAAGGGAAGATATATGGCAAGTACAAAGTAGAGCAATTATAACACAGTTGCTCAGTCTAAAACACTATTCATTTAGTGCAATAGTGTCAAACTCAGTTGACTATGAGGGCTGCATGAGAGGTAGCATTCCCAGCACTGGGTTGCAAGCTGTAGAATAAAAAAAAAAAGAGGTAGGCAGTGAGGCTGCGAATGCAGTGCAGCCGCTTCCCCAGTTCTGCATTATGCTGGCTTGTGATGCTTCATTACTGAGATTCCTGCTTTACTGCATTGAGAGTGTTTATTTTTGTGGGCATCAGATTTCCCAGTCTAAGGATTCAGCTTGTGCCCTCCTGGTTGCTTTGTGGATTGCACATTCCTCCATGTAAGAGAACTATAGCTCATTCCTTCCCATGGGAGTGACCTGAGCCAGCCAGAAGTAGGAGCAGTCATTTGCCAACTGGGAGACAGGGGTTTTCTGATTAAACCCCTGCCTCCTCTGTACATTCCAAGACAAGCTTAAGGGGTTATTGTGTAAATGTGCTTATTAATGTACATCTATGCCTCTGCACCCCTCCTCCCAGTGTAGGACCTATTCTCCTTCTGGACTTCATCTGCAAACAGCTAAAATGGTTATATGCTCTGCACCTCTGCCACTTAAGAGGAGTACAGGCTAAGCTTTCTCATTCCTCTTATCCATCCATACCAGTTCATTCTAGTGCCAAAGGGCTAGCTGGACTTGAACTTTATCCCTCTGTACCAATGGAGCAACCTTACACTTTCAGAATGTTATGCCACGGAAGAGTTAATGGCATGAGCAAGATGCATTTTTGAGCTACAGTTTATCATATTCCTTCCTACATGTGACAATAATTATTTTAATTGGAAAAGCTGTGCTCTGAGAAGCATATCATAGTCCACATGGCCTTTTTTCAATACTCTTTTAACATGATGGTTTGGAAAATTGGTTGCGTTCTGGAAAAAGAGTATTTCAAAGAATTCTAAGTGTAGAAGAAAATAATGACAGAATCAAACCATAAAACTTTTAGTAGCATGCTGTACCAGAATGTTACTTTTTAGAAAGTTTTTATAATATAAATTTTGTATGATAGCAAATAACTACGCATAACGTATACAGTGTGATCTGTTTTTCATACAGATTGCTTGTGAATTTAGAATCATGTGCAATGCTGACCGCTAATTTTCTATTTTCTTAGACATAAAACTGCATTTTCACTTTTACAGATACAAAAGAAAAAGAAAAACTAAATAAGGATCAGAAATGGTACTACTAAGCCAAACATGTCCCCTTCAGATACTCGAACATTTAAAAGCTCGACTTTCATATGGCCGAGACCATACGATCGAGCTTTTAAAAGTTCGACTGCTCTGAATGGAGATCTCCATACAGCACGGAACGGGAAGATTTTCTGTTTGCACAATGTAGTGCGATCTTGGAGTTGGTATTTAAGTAGCGGGGGTGTGGGGGGTGTAGGGGGCTGCCCCCCCCCCGCTAGACACATTTAGTTTTTATTTTATTTTTTTATTTATTTATTTTTTTACATGGTCGATGTTTCAAATGTTCAATCATATGGTCTCAGCCATATGAAAGTCGTACAATTGAGATGTCAGTCATGTAAAGTAGACCTAGCCAAACATATAAGTATAAACAGTGCAGTAGAATATAAATAAAACATTGACGAAATATCACATTTTTTTCCAAATGTGCAACAATACAAGGATTATTTAAGCACATACTGAGCAGTTTTGCTTCCCCTCCCTACTGTTGACCATCAGCTGCTACCAGCTTCTCTCCTTATTCACTGGATCTCCTAGACTCACCTTTGCCTCCCCTGGGCTCAATGTAAGGGCTGATGAAGAGATCAAAGATGTTGGTGCAGCATCTTAGTGCTGCTGTGCAGTGTGCACTAATCTTCTCCCACCTTGTGAAAGCTAGGCAAGCAGTTTTAGAGGTTGAGGGTAGATGTTCTCCTGGAGTAGACCGCTGGTGTGCTCCCTATAGACTAAAATGCAGTTTCTCTGACTCCATCTTTAGAAAATGAAAATAAACTCCCTTCACTGGAAATCAGGCCATAAACCAATGTGTGGAACAAGGCCAAGTTTTTTTTTGTTACATATAGTTATGTTGAGAAGACAGATGAGCACAAATGATGACAGTGCAGTGCAAAGAATAGGGTCTATTTTAGGTGATCGAAACTTTAGGTAATCGAATACGTAAAGATTGACACCTTCACTTGGCCATTATCAGGAATCTGCCCTTTTCTCCAATGTAGAGCAATCTGAATCGGTTTATTTAGTTGGGGGGGGGGGGACACAGCTCCCCCACATGGGCTGGTGTGGGGGGCAAACCCCCCCCCACTCAATTAGGGTTTGAAACATTTTTTTTTCCAGCCAAGCGAATTCTTTCCCTATGAAAGAATTTGTGGAAGTGGCCATTCAATGTTTACAGCTTTTGCTGTTTAGGTATTGAGGGGCAGCCACGGTGGTGCAGCGGTTAGCATTGGCCACCTCACAGCAAGAGGTTCTCTGGTTTGATTCTCGGCTGAGGTGCCTTCTGTGTGGAGTCTGCATGTCCTCCCTGTGGTTGCGTGGGTTTCCTCCGGGTGCTCCGGTTTCCTCCCACATCCCAAAGACATGCAGTAGGTGGATTGGACACTCTAAACTGGCCCTAGGTGTGAGTGTGTGCATGTGTGTGCCTTCTGTGGAAGGTTGGGTGCCAGGCTGGCAACTCGACACCGTAAAACTCTACTGCCAATCATGAGCGGACAGATGATCCACTGTGGCGACCCCTAACCGGGAAAAGCCGAAAGAAGAAGAAGAAGCTGTTTAGGTATCAAGATTTAGGTATTCAATTAAATAAAGCTTTGACTTTATAATATAGACCCAAAGAATAGATGTAGAGAAATGGCCAATGGCAATATGCTGAGATGAACATTCTCCTTCAAAGACATACTGTAGCAAAGTGTACAACCATGCATATCAGCATCATTTGGCACATTGCAGCATTACGTGGCCTGGATAGGGCCAATCCAGTTACAGTAAAGCTAGCAAAGAACAGGTGATGGAGAGAGAATATGAGAGAGAAATTAGAAACTGAAGGGACAGCAGGGAGTGAGAGGTGGGTAATGTTTACAAAGTAGGGGTCAGAAGGGAGTGAGAGGTGGGTAATGCTTACAAAGTAGAGGTCAGCAGGGAGTAAGAGGTGGTTAATGTATACAAAGTAATGATCAACGGAGCCTGTGAGAAGTTAAGGGATGTACATGAGAGAAGGGACTCTAGTGGATGTCATAAGCACAAGCTAGAGGGGAATTATGGATCACATGGAGTGTGATCCAGCTACAGGGGTAGGATGCAAGCAGAGTTGGTGGGCTCATAGAGCAGCCATTCAATAGACAAGATGGTTCCCAAAAAATATTGGTATAAGTAATGAAGGGTGTTCCCCTTAATTGGGAAGTTAAGAAATTTGGAAAAGAAGCAGAAACATGGCGATGATAGAAGCAGAGGGAACCAGGTAGTAAAGTGTCAGGGAAGGCACAGGCATACCATTGCCAGAGTACCCTTCAGCACGAGTGGAACTGGGGGTCACAGCTTTCACAGAGACAGCAGGAGATAGGGTGAAGGCTGCAAAGGCTACCCAGGATGAACAGCTGAGAATTATTGTATAACTTGCAAACTCAGGAAGGGGACTAGCACAGGCACCTTACCAAATATGGAAGGGAGAAGGTCTTGTGCCAAATCCTGAACACTTTAATCAGTTTTGGAGATAATTGAAGAAATCACATTTTCTGAGTCATTGCTTTACACAACAATGAGTCAAGTACACCTTCTCCAGCTGTAAAACTGCACACAATATGAGAGATGTATTCTTGGCAACTTTCTTGACACTAAACTTTATATACTTAAAGCCTGTATGTTGACTGTAGCAGACACACAGTCCTTTTTTCAAATATTTCAAGGAACAAGTCAAAGCCACTAGTTCTAAATTTTCCAGAAGAACACGCACTGACTAGGTCTAAGAATGTTTTAAATAGCTGAACACAGAAATCCACTATAAAGATATTAAACAGTAGTTAGACAGTTAGTACATCACTTTTTTTATCATAAAATGGAGATGAAGAGATGCATCTTAAGTTTTTGTTTGACACAGATCAGAGGCTACCATTCATTTTAACAGTAGGCATGAGTAGAAGTTTGGAAATCTGATATGGCTTGTGTAGTCTTCCAGACATATGAGATTAACAGGACAGCAGATCATCATCATCCCTTTGGCTAGACTATTTCACAACAGGAAAAAGGTTAAAATGCACTTAACAATGTTGTGATTTCCTTAGGTAGCTCAGCTTTAAAAGCTCGATATCACTCAGTTTTACTTTTTTGACTTTGATTATAATGCATGTATTTAAGGATATTTGAAGTTGCATGGTGTTGAAAGCTCTGTATCCTTCAGTTTTACTTTTCTGTTGTTGATTAAGTATTTAGGGCAATCCTCATTTAGCCAGCAATAGATGCTGTCAGCAGAAGTAACAGTAATGGCCACCTCCCTTTGTCCATTGTCATTGCATTTTGCACAGATTATTCTGGCAACTCACAGTCACTCAGCATATATATATATATATATATATATATATATATATATATATATATATATATATATATATATATATATGGATCACCTTTAAAACCTCGAAACCGCGTTTGCCCGAAACACTAATGACCGAAACAAAAAGACCGAAAACATAAAACGCCGACAACGCAAAACACCGAAAACCATTACACCAACACACTACACGTAAACACAGTACACTACATAACATATGCACTATCCCTAACCCAAACCCTAACCCTAAGGTCCGACACTACCGCACACTTACCCTACCTGCACCCTAACCCTAACTCACTTAACCCACCCCTAACCCACAGTCCCTCACCATCGCACACACACCCTACCTGCACCCTAACCCTAACTCACTTAACCCACCCCTAACCCACAGTCCCTCACTATCGCACACTTACCTGTCCGCTCCCTAACACTAAATCCCTCACTCGATCGCACACTTACCGAGTCCGTCGGGTTCTCACCTTTTCGGTCATCTGCGTTTTCGGTATTCTCGTCCCGTCGGATTCCGTTTCGGGCAAACGCGATTTCGAGATTTTAAAGGTGACCCATATATATATATATATATATATATATATATATACACACACACACACACATATATATATGTATATATATATATAAAGATATATATATATAAAGATATATATATATATATATATATATATATATATATATATATATATATATATTATTTTTTTTTATTTTGATATATTCTTTTTATATATATATATATATATATATATATATATATATATATATATATACACACACACACACACATCTCAAATAAGTTACTAAAGTTAAACATGAACTTGATGTTGTTGGCAGGATCCTCTCCAGTGCACCAACAGTTATTATTTTAAAGTAGTGTGTTAACAATATTTGCAGGGAACAAAAGTGCTATAATTTGCTTTCACTTTCTCAAGGCAAGACACTGCCATATTTTTTATTAACATTCATGCAGCATAATGGAAAGCAATTATGGTATAATGAAACTCAGTAATGATCACACTGATTACAGTGTGAGTACCATATGGCTACAGTATTAAAGTCTACAGCAATATTTCTTACTGCACTGCCTGATTAACATTGCTCTCATTCTGAGCTGAGGGTTGTAAGCTGTGCAGCTAAGCTCTTACATGAACCAGATTTCAACTCTTTTTAAAATGACTCTTTTCTTTAGTCCTTTCAAACACTAGGTTAGTGTATCTCAATTACTTAAATTGCCAATTAATGCCATTGGACAACAGTTTTTTTTAAGATTTCCATTCATATTGCTAATTCGATACAACTTAGTTTAGCAATGTTTTCAGGCTAGTCTGTAACATTGCACTTCGTTAATTACTGCTGATCTAGTAACAAACCTAATTTTGATTGCCTTTTTCAAGTTTCTGTTTTTCTGTAAAGTGCATTGGCTTGTGTGCCTCAGCACTCTTTGAAATGCTAATGTATGTGATGCCACCCAGTAACTGGATAGAGCTTTTCAGAACTCATGCTTAGACTGAGTAGGCAAATTCAGTGGGTGTTTGGCCACTGGCTATTGTGTTGGCCATGTATTTTAGCATAGCTACTTTGCTGAATGCTGCACTCAGCTGACTATGAGGAAGGCAGTGCACACCTCCTACCTTGACCTGGCCAAAGCCTTCGACACTATTCTTCATTCTAGCATAATAGATAAACTCTCTCCACTAGGCATCAATCCATATGTTACCAGATGGGGAGCTAACTGGCTCACTGATAGAACCCACCTAGTCAAAGTAGGGGAAGCCACCTCAAGCAGTAGACCTGTATCGAGTGGCATACTCAAGGGTTCGGTCTTGGGGCCTCTGTTATTTGGATATACTTTTCTGAGGTTCAGGCCAAAACCAGTGGGCTATGGCTAACCAAGCAGTAGTATCAGAGGTAGGGACCTCAGCAATAAAACCGAAGCTGTTGAACAGAAATGGATTATGCGCTTTCAGGCTTATAAGCCCCCAGGTCTGAATAGCAAGGTGTCGTTAAAACCATTTCTCAAGGCTAGAGCTCTTAAACATTGATCTTTTTTATTAGTTGGTATACCTTTTATACAGAGTTATTTATGAATAAGTCCTGCACTGGCTAGTGTGACATGTTGAGTTTTTTATTCTTCTTTGTATATATGTGATGCATGTTTTTTTTTTTATATATGTGTTTTTATATATATATATATATATATATATATATATATATATATATATATATTTTTTTTTTTTTTATGTAATAAGTTTTAGATGCTATGCATTTTCATAATAATGAACAGTAAAAAACAAAGCAAGAGGTAGCAGCCACGGCTATGTAGAATAACAGCTTTATTAGTAAAAAAGGTGAGTGCTTTCGTGGCACCAGCCACTTCATCAGACAATCAAAGAACAGTAAAACACAGCATTTATACCAAGATTTTCATTGCCATCAACTACTCAATTAATCCTTAAAAGCATATACCTAGTATAAAAAGTTTTATACCTAGTGTGAAAAATTTTAAAAGCTTAAAATTAAAAACAGCTTGACAATAGAAACAGCATATCACATCATACAACTTAATACATACAATACAAAGTATAAAATTATATAAAAGTATAAAAAAGTATAAAAGGTCGAGGGGGAGAGGGGGATACTACCTACTATTTCTTTAAATCTCTATTTAGAAGAATGGGTTTAATATTAATTTTGTCATTCAGGCCTACCCCAGTGTTAGCTCATAGCCTTATAATCCATTAAAGTTCCTTAGTTTCTACTCTATTCCTAACATCTCCACTTCTATTATCAGTATAGACTTTACCTATTACTAAAAATAAAAATTTGTGTGTCTCATCATGGTCCCTCACATGCCTGGCTAAGGCATCTGTCTCTATTCCTCTGGTGATATCATATATATGCTCCCTCATCCGCTCTCTCAGCCTTCGCGTTGTCATTCCAACGTAGAAGGACAGACTGTGCAGTGTGCCAAGTATATAATATTCATACTGTCACAGTTAGCTAATATTCTGAAGGTAAACTCCTTCTTTAGATCTGAATGTAGAAATCTACTTCCAGTGTCAATGAAGGTGCAGTAATTACATTTATTACAGCGGAAAGTTCCATATCTGACTGCATTTTCTATTCTTGTTTCCATGGGTTGTGGTCCACATAATAATCTTTCTATAGATTATTTTATTCTTAAAAGCAAATCTCAGGGTCTCACCTACCAGCCTTTTAACATCATCATCAGCACATAGTATATTCCAGTTTTTTTTTATATACTTCCTGTAAAGATCTAATGTTACTCGAGTAGGATACTTGTACTCTCATGGGTTTCTGACTAACAGTTCCTCCATCTATGATGGTATCCATATCTGAAAAGTATGGCTTACCTGTTCCTTCCTTTGCCTCAGATAGACCCATTAATGACCGTTGTATCTCTTTTTCACTGTACCCTCCATGTATGAACCTTTCCTTCATGTTCTTCACCTCTTCCTCATACGTAGTTTCATTAGCTGTGAGTCTTGATGCTCTCAGACCTTGGCCTCTTACAGTGTTCTTAAATATATGCCTCGGGTGCATGCTCTGTCTATGGAGATGGCTATTCCTATAACATTCTTTCCTATAGATTTCAGTTTCCAGAACACCTCTATCTTTTTGAAGTATCCTGACATCCAGATATTCTATAACATCATAGGAATGCTTCATTGAAAACTTAAGGAAGCTGGTACTATTATCCATTTTGTGGAAGAATGATAGAAATGAGGCTATATCACCTCCCCATAAAATAAAGAGATCATCCACAAATCTCCTGTAGAACTTTAGATGCCTTCCCATCTCAGTCAATAGGAATTCTTTCTCCTACATAGCAATAACAATATTTGCGTAGCCATTTGCACATGAAGTGCCCATGGCCACACCATCATTTTGTGTATATAAATTTCCTTCAAACAAAAAGATATAGTTCTCTAATATCAGTTCCATCAACAGTGATAATAAATCAATAACTTGTACATCTTATGTTTCGTCTTCTATTAAATACTGTTTGAAGAGCTCAACACCTTTACTATTAGGGATGACTGTGAATAGAGATTTCACATCCAACGTAATCATGAGCCATCTATCCTCCACAGCTATACTCTTACAAAATGCATACAGATCTTTTAAAAACTGTTTTGCATCAATTAATATATATACATTCTTTTTCAACACAGTTTTAAGGTGGTGCTCCACAAAAATGGACAAAGGTTCAGTACACCAGCCCCTCCCTGATACAATGGGTCTCATAGGGGGCACTCTGGGATGTTTATGTATTTTAGGGAGTCCTTGTATGATGGGTAGAACAGGTTTGTCTGCTATGAAGTACTTGAATAGCTCTTGGCTAATAACCCGACACTGTAAGCATTCAGATAATCCATATTAACATGGTGCTTACATGCACCTGTTGAATATCTACTTTCTGATAAGAAATGTCATCATTCAACATTGCCAGCATAGCTTCCTTATAAAAGAAGAAAATTGTCACTTCTAATGAAGTTTCCTGTAGTTTCTACTACACTGACAAGTGTTTAATGGACATGTTTAAAGATGGTTTAATTTTAGAGTGGGATCTTCTTTTATGGCAATAGATTCCCCCACTATAAAAAGAATGTTTGGTTTTCCCAAAGCACACAACAATCCTCAGGATCCTCCTTTAAGACAGATTGTAGCTTCCAAGAAAACAAAGACAGAATACATTTCTGCACTTCTTGACTTTATTCTGAACCCTTTGATACAAAGTTCTAATTTTTACCTGAAAGACTCTTAGAAATTTATAGATGGGTTGTTTAAGTTCCTGCAATTTCATGTTATTGTACCCTGGTCATTTTAGACATAGTTGCTCTATATATGAGCATTCCACATCAAAAAGGTTGGAAGTTTGTTTCTGATTACCTTGCAAATTAGACAGGATAAAGGCTTACATAGCCTTAATTAAATTAGTTTTAAAAAACAACTTTTTTCATTTAATGACACCATTTACCAACAGTTACAAGTGGTAGCAATGGGGGCCAAGAAGTCACCGGCATATGCCAATCTAGTACTGAGTGCACTGGAAGCCAATACTTTAACCCTAGAGGGGTTTCAGTTTGTTTATTTATGCAAACGATTTATTGACAACATCTTTTTCATTTGGATGGGGGCTCCTAATGAACTTGAGTCCTTTTTGGTTAAACTTAATGCCAGCATTGAATTCTTTCACTTTACTCTCTCTAGAAAGGGAAATAAAGTACATTTTCTAGACATTTCCCTTTCATTTGACCCTATCAGCAAAGAATGTGTGTCTTCTATCTACAGGAAAGAAACATTTCACAATAATTACCTTGACTTATCAAGCCAGTAGTCCAATTTTATGAAAAGAAACATGGTTAACGGCCAATTTGTACGTCTGAGTAAGATCATTAGTGATGAGGCCCTATTTTTGCAGGAATGTTATTACCTTGTGAAAATGTTCACTGATTAACAATACCCTGAAAAACTTGTTTTTAACTGTTTTAAAGATGTGGCAGATTGCAGGTACACCACACAACCCCCTATCCTGAAGTATGGCTTCAACAGTGTTAAGAACAACTTATCCAATGACTGCACAAGATTTCCCCTTCCCATTTCTTTAGACTCAGAAGGCATCAGGAACATTATTACAAAGAGCTGGGGATTATTAAAAGCAGTCAAGAATTAGAGAATTAGGGACTAAATATTCCTTTTCTTACAAGGGTTCTTTAAAGTCCCTTTTTGAGTCCAACCCCTCATCTAGTTCTTTACCCAGGACTGGTTCCCCAGGTACGGACAGCTGTAGAAGATGGGTTTGTTGCCAACACATTGCCCAAGGAGAGAAATATGTGTTGAAGCCACTTAAATTTACATTTCAAGTTTGGGGGAAAATTTGATTGTAATTCCATCAACATTGTTTATTTAGGAGTAATTCCATCAACATTTTTTATTTAGGAGTCTGCTCTTTTTTCAATACCTTTTACGTAGGGAAGATCACTAGAAAATTGAGCATCAGGATTAAAGAGCATTATTATATGACTGTAAAAATGCTCTTGCCAAACACTGTAAATTTAACCCCAGTGCTCTTTTTAAATTCATTGTTGTTGAAGAAGTTTCCACTAGTTTTGGTGACTGCAACCCATTAATCAAAGTCAAGGAACTCAAATGGAAAGTGAGACTTGGGGCAGACATGCCTCCAGGTTTGAATGGACATTTAAATGTTCAAAGCATTCTTAAATGGAACAGATACCATACGATGTCACCAATATGTTAATTAGCATTGTTTGATTTTGAAACCAGTAGTTTCTTTAGCCATAATTCTGATGAAATTCATTGTTAATATATGCCTTCATTGTATCACTTATCTGTCTACCTTGGAGCTTTTCTCCCTGGGCCTCCCAGTTGGACTATCCTGGTCAACAAATGTAAAATAAAAATAAAATAAATAAACATTATACGAAATACGAACAAAAATGCTCAATTTCTTGTATGTACTTAATGATCACTTATTAAAAGTAAATTATAATTTTATTTGGAATGTTTCTTCCATTTTTTTCTTAAGGTTATTGAAGTGTATTCAGTTACAGAATTACCAGCAGTTGGATAGTTTATAAGTTGCACCTTGCACTGAAGAAGGGTTGTTGAACCTGAAAGCTTTGCTTTTACTATTAAACTATTTAGTACATTGTTTTTGTCATTTTCTTGTATATTGGATCTCTATGAACTGCTGCTTTACTAATTTTCTTGTTGGTTGCTATAGTTTATAAGTTTGTTATGGTTTAAAAAAAATTGACCAGCCCAACTTGATGCCTGGAAATGGAGAAATGTACTTTTAAGGAGAAAAAGAAATTTTGTTTCTTCTGTGCAACTAATGCAGAGTTCCCAAAAAGGGTTTTTACTGCAAGAACAATAGAAAAATACAGAAGAGAAAAATCATTTAAAATGGAAAGAATGTCGAAACATTATAGATTCCAATTTATGCTTATTAATTGACCAAATAAGACAAATTTTAAGTAGACAAAACATTGAGTGAGTTGGAAAAAGAAGCAAAGATTTAGGAGAGAGAGAGAAATGATATCAATGTTGACTCATAATTGTAAATCAGACTGAAAAGTATTTGAAAATACATAATTTTAAAGGCACGCAGATATGGTAAATATTGGGGGAAAAAGCCCATGTAGTGACAATTAAATAGTTGGATACAAAATGGTGGAAATTGAAAATGGAGTGTTAGATTTGTTACAAAGTGAAGGATAGGAATGACAATCTCAGATGCAAAGTCCACATTAGAATGGTGGTTTATTTAAGCCGGCACAGCTTAAAGGAATGGTAGAAGAAGTAGAGTAGGGCAGTAGTAAAGAAAAGCACTTGGTAATTCAGTTAAATGTTTAAAGTAGTAAAGATGCCCAGCAAAATAAAATTTCGCAGCCATTTCAAAATCAAGATCTTTCCACACAGAGGGAGAAAGAGCAGGAAACACAAAAAACTGTAGTAGAAAATAATTTATGAGAAGAACAGCTGGATTTGATAGAAATAGATAAATTCTAATAATAATAGCTATGAGGGACAGAGGTCACCAAAAGTAAATATGACATGGATTGTCAAAACTTAGTAACCCAAATTAATAAGTAATTGAAACTGTAAAGAGAGATCCATAATATAAATTAGCAGAATATATTACTGTACAGCAAAACTAATAACAGAAAAGTTATTAAAAGAAAACATAAATTAGTAAAGGAAAATAAAGGGGCAAATAGATTACCACCATAGAAGCTCAACTAGAAAGAGTTGCAAAACAATTATTATTGGAAGAATACAGAAAATCGGTCTAAAAGCAATAGAAAAGTGAATGAGCTAAAACAAAATACATCAGAACAGATCAGGATTTCAGTTATACTAGCAATAACAAATTAAAAATCTCTGTCCATGCTGACAAACATATGAGATAGACTGAGAAATATAAAGAAAGGATACAAAACAAACAATTTAGGGATGACCCAAATGAATTCTACAGGGTGTTATGAAAGAAAACATCCATAGCTGAGATACCTCCAAGAATAGAGGAAATTAATACATTCTGGAAGAATAGCTATGAGGAGGACCCAGATGAGCACAATAAGGAGGATGAGTGGCTAAACAAAGTAAAAAAAAAGGCAGTTAAGAGACTCTGATATAGAAGATATGGATTGGAATGAAGTTACTAGTACGGAGGTAGAAATATGGATTGCAATGAAGTTACTTGTACTGAGGTAGAAATAAAGTGAAGAAAGGCTCCCAGCTAGAAAATGCCAGGTCCAGATGCTATACCTTACTTTTGATTAAAGGTATTGTACTGTTTGGACTGTGATTTAGCCATGAGTAAAAGCTACTTATATTTACACCATGAAATGACACTAGTCTCTCTAACCATAGAGAAAACCATACTCATAGTTAAAAGTGAACCTGCAGATCACCTTTAGAACTATCGTCCAATAACCTCTCCCAACAATGCATATAATATATAATTTAATCATTGCAATAAAACAGAAGGGGAATAAAACAGACTCAAAAGGAGTAAAGGATTATCTTTTGTTAAACAAACTCATAATGGAGACTTGTACAATTTATTTACTTATTTTTATATTTGTTAACTGGGTTATTCTGACTGGGCCCAGAGAGACCTTTTTCACTGGAGACCCAAGGAGAAAAGCTCCAGGAAAGTAATTAAAAAATAAGACTCACCTAACAATTCAAGTTGTAAGATACTCAGTACAAAAACAGAGAGAAAAATGCAATACAAATATATACAAGGCAAAAGTACAGTATTTTGAGACTGCAGTAGTGATATGTTTGACTAATTTGGTTAGCATTAAGTTATCTACAAGGAATGTAACAATGCCTAAAATAAAAAAAAATTCAGAGTAACATCATGGCATAGTACAACAAAGATACATTTAATAGCATAAGTATCATGGAACAAGACAGAGAACAATAATCTTAGTATGGCATGTTTAGATTATAAAAAAATCATTTGATAGCATTTCTCACTCCTGGATTATAGATGTACAAGATCAATCACACATTGTTAAATTTCATTATTATTATGAAGAAATGACAAATCACTTTGCAGATGAAACACAAAAAAGGTCAAATTGCTATGCAGGGTGTGAAAAATTCCAGCATGGAATATTCCAGGGTGATTTCTGTGCCACCATCACTGTTTTGTCTTGCTCTAAATCTGCTGTTTACTCAACAGCCTAGTTAATGGATTTAGTCTGATTATATGAAAAATATCAAGCGAAAGGATATTTACTCTTACCTACTCTACTTTTTATGGATGAAATAAAACTGGATAGTTTATCAAATATACACCTGAAAGAGCAGCTACAAGTTGTTAAAGCCTTCTCAGATAACATAGGAGTGTAGTTTGGTCTCAACAAATGTACTAAAGCAACAACTGAATGGGGAAAACTGAAGACTTGAGAAAATATAAAACTTAGGGAGGAATCTAATATAAAAGATTTCAAACAAGCAGGAGGGTACAAATATCTTTTAAAAAGTTTGTAGCGGCAGAGAAACAGCATGAAAAAATGAGAATAAGTCTCAATAAGGAATATTTTAGAAGACTAAAATTAATATTAAGACTGCTTTGACATCTAGGTATAAAATTCAAGCTATAAATCAACTTGCACTTCCTGTTTTAACATATAATTTAGGGTGAATAACTGACCATAAAAAGAGCTGGAAAAGCTTAGAAATAAACACACACCAAGTCCAGTAACCGAAATCTTCCAACCGTTGTAACAATTCAGTAGATCCACTTACATCAATAACATGAAAACATATCCAAAAGAGCAGGCGATAAAATGGAAACCATTTATTTAAGCGCTTTTCGTCTACTATAAAACAAGACTTCATCAGAAACAGACTTGGTTTGTGTTTATTTCTAAGTTTGTTTGCCGTCTTTTGGTCCAGCTGGAAAAGCTTGACAGGAAAAAAAGAGAATTCTCCATACCCATCAAATAATATACAAGAAGCAATGTTTGCCAAGATGATATATATATATATATGTATATATATATATATATATATATATATATATATATATATATATATATATATATATATCCCTTGATCTGAAGGACGCATGGGCCTCCTTGAAATCAATTATACATATAGATCAATGATTGTGGGATTGAATGGATATGTATTGACATCATCAGATCCAAACATATTGATAATTTTAAAACATGAAGAAAATAAGTCTAAGATGATCTCTTTGCTTAAGTTAGCAGAAGTTTTTAGGAAAAAAGCAGGAATGGAAATACTACTGAATGTGGATTAAAAACAGGTGGCAACAAAAACTGCAAAAAAGCTAAAAAAAATATACAAGGAATGGGATCAGAAAAAAAGAACGATCATGATTATAGCAAGAAGTATAGAGATCTGCAACAGCCACATGTTGACCAAGAGTTGTCGTGTGAATTGCTTAGATGGGTGAATGTAATCCAAAAGATGAAAGGTTCATTTTGGCAGGCCAAGATAAGGATTACATTCTGGATGATTCATAAAATCAAAAGGACAGAACTAGAAATACTTACACATCTTGTTGCATGGTGCAATACCCTCATGGCTGAAGGTTTGCACATTGAAAGACATAACAACGTGGAAAGATTATTACACTTGATACTTTGTAAGCATTACAACATAGAGGCAACTGTGAAACATTGGAAACCTCGACTATGAAGGATTGTTGAAAATGATGAAGTAATGATTACGTGGGATCACACCATACCAACAGCTAAGAAGGTAGAAGCAAACTGGATATTGTAGTTAAAGAGAAAAAGATAGAAATAGCTTTAATTGTTGAGATTGCTTCACCCAGTGACCAGCATCTACACTGTGTTACAAACTGAAAGACAGACATTTGTAAAACATCAAGACTTGCAAGCAGAAACTAGAGCAATGTGGAATAAGGATACCAGCTCCAGTTGTAGCAGGATATACTTGGCTAATAAAAAGAATCTTCAAACATATGTAAATATGCTGCTGATAAAAAGTAACCCCTTATGAACTGTAAGAAGAGACAGTTCTGGGTACATTGTGGGTGCTGAGATGAGCACTTGCATCATATGACAAAAGACCAAAGCAAAACTGATTTCATGAAGTTTAAGTTATGGCCTGGCTTAGAAATGGGGTCAATTCCTGTCAAGGTATATGAAAACCTAATCATTTAGAGAAACTAATCCAAACAGTAGGAGGGCATGGCTTAACATCATATGCAATGTGCATGCCAAACTATACCATGACATGGCTCAACATCATATGACATGTGCATGCCAAACCATACCATGACATGGCTCAACATCATATGACATGTGCATGCCAAACCATACCATGACATGGCTTAACATCATATGAAATGTGCATGCCAAACCATACCATGACATGGCTTAACATCATATGCAATGTGTATGCAAAACCATACCATGACATGACTCAACATCATATGAAATGTGCAGTAGAAACTATTTAAAGAATCCCTGCCACTGGCTCAACATCATATGAAATGTGCAGTATAAACTATTTAAAGAATCCCTGCCACAGTTACAAATGGAGAAGATATTACACAATAAACACACACATTCAAACATTAACTTCTTACTCAGTGGGCTTACAATGGGATGTATTAAACTCTTACACAGATCATAGCTCCTCCACCCAAAAGAATATGTAAATGAATGCTGGTGCACGTAGTTGTGCAGTGAGGCGGAGATAGAAACCTTATTGAATCACACTGCATGCAAATGCATACCAGCATTTCATGATTGATTGTGTGGTGTGCACCATGCTTTTCTGAATGTTACAGACAGTGGCCACAGGCAGCAATGCAGGTTATATAGCAGAAGATCTGTTGAGACAGGTTTGTAATGTGTGTTGAATGATTACATTGGCAATGTAAATAAGAATGAGTGTTATGGTGGTGGTATACCCATCGTTTCTTTGGATATGATTTTAAAGAGAGTGAGATTTTCATGCCTATCTGAAATCTGCATATGATTTTGTTGATGTGAATTTTGAAATTTAGTGTTGAATCAAGGTGCATAGGTGCTTGTTTTGATATACGCATTCCAATGGGAGCCTGTAGACAAGGAGATTGATGGGAATATGTTAATAAGAGCTACATTTGGTGGATGTGTCTCTTGCGAACATGATCTTAGGTAGCAGATTCCTACATCTGTATGGGTTAACCAGCTGTGGAAAGAAAAAAGATGTGGGGTGATTCTGTTATAAACATCAAAGTGCTTACTAGCTGACCATAGACATAGGTCATCTATTTTCTACAGAATGTTGGTTGGGATTATCGGACTAGATATTATGCTAATATAAAGAACAAACAGAATACATCCCAGTATTAATCTCTGTAGTATGACTGTGTAAGGGCTTTTACATGGAAAGCATAATTATAGGTAGCTATAATGAGGTGTTTTGTACATATTGTTGAAACTCATTTTCTCTGGCCTTATTTAGTCTGATATGTTGGAGAACTTGCATGATTCTGTGATAGGTGTGTGTGCTAAACATTTTAGCAATGTCAGTGGAAAATCATTGTAGTCAAGCTGTCCTTTTGTTATATGTTTGTGGGGATGGAAATTTGAATGGTCACTCAGGTGATGGAGGGGCTGAATAGAGACTTGGGACTACACTGTCTACATCATCTGACACATCCTTAGAAGGGGAACAGAAGTTGCTGGCAGCTGGCGCACATCCTAAAGAAGGCTAGGACATGTCTCCCTATCTACTTACAGGCTAGTATTCTGGAAATACCTGCTGAGATGATGTCTATCATGTCAGGCTTCATCACCTTATTAGGAATTCCCAGGCATGCATTACAAAGGTCTCCACACCAAGCCACCCATTTGATTCCTGCACCTCAAATCATACTCTTCATCAGTGGTGGGGTGTGGTGGTCATAAAGGATGTAGACTGAGAGGTCATTACCATAGAGAAGGAGGGGGAGATCTCACCTCATACCTCTCAACCATCCAGATTTTCATAGACTATCCAGATTTTTGCCTAGTATTTTTTATCTGTTCCTCATAAAATTTGTGTTTTTTCTGGCAAATCACTGGGGATTGAAGTCAGTAAATAATGACATACATTTATGTTTCAGACTACATATCCTTCTGAAAATGCATGCTAACAGAAATTCTGTTATTTTACCAACTTTTTAAGTTTATAAGGAAAATACTTAAAATCTGTCACTAATTTTGCCCCCCCCCCCAATTACTTTAAGCTTTGTCCAGATTTATTTCACCAAGAGGTTGAGAGGTATGGCTTACCTGCAGGCTTGCATAAGGATTTTTCCAGGCTCCTTCCCTGATAAGTAAAGGAATGCAGATGTGTGATGTATGAATAAGTTTACTGGGGATATGGTGGACATCAGCAGTGAGTGAAAAAAGGACAAAAAGCAGAGAGGGAGAGATAGTATAACTGAAATGATGCCAAAGTACAACACATGCATACAGACATACTTTACAATTGAACTGTGCACAATTAGGCTTCACTTTTGTGGGTAAAAATGACAACCATAGGTCAGTTCTCTCCTTATTGTCAGTTATGGAATGCTTATTAAAATAATATACTGTCCCATGTGTTGAGTGGACAGAAATATCATGAATACAGACATGATGCTGGTGCTAAGTAGTCTAGCTGTGAGTCTGTCCACTTACAAATACAAAACAGAATACCCATGCCAGAAGCACAGAGGCTTCCTAAATCACTGACCACAGGGAAACCATCTTTAGGCCAAACAGCTAACTTCACTCCTTATAAGGGTCCCAGACAGCCAACTGTACAAACATTCAATGGCCACGAAAGATGCTGAACATTTCAAATGGTCTTGAGTTTGTTGATGGGATTTTACTGCCAGCACATTCATTAGTTGCATATAGAAGGTACCAGTGCATTCAGAGGAGGAATCAGATTCTGTTACAGCTATTAAATAAACAGAGAATATGTAGTGTATTTAATACACAAATTTAAAGCATTTTAAGTTGCAGAATATTTTAGAAAACTATAGACTTTGCTAAAACATTCGCTACTTGCTATATCTGATCTGTGCATTTGATTCCAGTGACGTGCAGTTGTTAGCAGCAAAACAGAAATATATCCCGGAAGTGCATAACTAAATTGGCATCTGTAAACCAGAAAATGTGTTAAAACATTAATTTTTGCATACATTTATTTATTTATTTGTTCTTAGAATACCATCTTAATCAAGTTCAGGATTGTTGGGCAAGTGGTGCCTGTCCCAGCCATTAATGATCACAAAGTGCAGAAACTAAACATCTGCAGGATGTCAGTCCATCACATGATATATACAAGCATTCAGACAATGCATGCCTATCTACAAGTAGTTTAGAGTACCGCTACTTCAGCATGTTTTTTGGATACAAGATAAAAAAAATTACTAGGTAAAAGTCTACATCAGCACATGGTTATGTGTATTCAACACACAAGGCACCCCAGCTAAAAAATGACCTAAAGAACTAAATACTCTGTGACAGCAATACTAACTGCTGCATCATTCTGCCATCTATATTAAGCATACATTCATTAAAAATAGCCATGATATAAATGTAATAATCACTGGAAAAAGTGAGGGTTGATACTTTCTGGCCAGAGCATTTGGATATAAACCAGATAAAAGTAAATCCTGTCATAAAGATCACACCTACTCAACCTGGTGGACTTCTTTGAGGTCACCAAAACAATGGATGAGGGCAAAATGGTTCACACTGACTACCTTGACCTGGCTAAGTTATTTGACACAATTCCCCTCTTAGGCATTGTTGACAAACTTAAGAGGTTATGTATGTAGTGGATAGACAGCTGTCTCACAGTCAGGACCCAGGAAGTTAGTATTGAGGAGTACACCTCTGCAAAGAAGCCAGTCACAAATGGAGTCCTCAGGGATCTGTCCTGCTAAGGCTTCTTTTTGGCATCTACTTCTCTGAAGTCAAGGTCAATGACAATGGCCTCTGGCTTATTGAATTTGCAGATGTTATCCAGGAAGGGCTGACACAGACAAACAACTGATGCGGAGCCATGGACTAAAACTAAATGCCAAAAAATGCATAATAGTATCCTTCAGCAAGTCATCTACCCCTGGTAACTATCATATTGACAACAATCTCCTGCGAGTTGACCCAGTAGTCAGGGACCTGGGGATACACATAGAGGATAAACTAGCCTTTGACCATTATGTGTCTGCAGTAGTGAGGAAATCATTCTGTGTTGTGCAACTTACAAACAAAAATATGGCATCTAGGTCCAAGGAAGTCATTGTTGCACTGTATTCAGTATTCATCAGACCTATCATTGAATACAATGTCCCAGCTGGTATGCACCTAACCAGGCACATCCAACAACTGGAACATGCACAGAGAGGCTCCTCACTAAATAAATACATAGAGTAAGGAACATGTCTTATCCAGACCACCTCAAGGCCTCATCTCTGTATTCTGTCCCCTACAGAGTGTTGAGGGGACATAAAGGCTGGCATACAAGCCATTGTCAAACCCCACCCTGATGGACCTCCTGCACATTCACAAAACAAACAGTGCCAGAATTACCCATTCCAAAGACTTAAACCTTATCAGTGATATAAACAGGACCTGTGTAGAGACAGGTATGTATCCTAGAGACTACAGAGACTACCCCTTCTCTGAAACAGGCTCCTTATCCATATGAAGCAGAGTTCCTCCCTAACCCAATTCAAGTGCAACTTGGACGATTGGATGGGGCACAGGAAATTCATCCCTGGCGTGTCACCTATGTCTCTAATGGATGCAGGCAAACTGTAAGTGGTTCATCTCCCAGGCCCCTGCTTGTACATCTTTAATTTCCCAAGCCCCTGCCAATACTTATCACGGGTACCAGAACTTGTCAGAGATTTGGGATGCATGGATAGGCGTAAAAAGGCTTTTGTGGTCATTAGGCTAGTAAACACCATGAACCTAAAACTACACTGCTGTATTTGCTATATTTTTCTTATTTAAGTTTTTTGATCTTGTGTCTTATTAATGTTAATAAATTGTTGATGCTGACATAAAATATTCTAATTAACTACTTTATTACTAAGTTAAACAAATTGACAGGTATCCCTGCTGTGCAGTTCACATATTTGAATTTTAGAACTAATAACATGATTATCAAGATATTGAATGTTTTAAACGAAAAATCAATTTTGAAAATGTATTCTCTGTTTTTAATATTATATTTGTTTTAAAGGATCAGAGATAGAAGCATAAGCCATTTCAGCATAGAGACATTAATTGACAGTGGTCTATGCAGTCTAGATAAATAACTGTTTAAGGTTATATACTGTTAAGCATATTATACTTAGACACTTCAGTCTCTCTTTTTTCATTTATTTTTATAGTGAATTCCCATATTTCCTGTGGTGGGATCTGAACCACATGTTACATATCTTGCATTTTAATGGGTTAAATGCTATTCTTAACAGCTCTAGTTGCATACTGTGAATATCTAAGCAAATTGCTTGGCACGAGCAAAATTTCCTAGTGCTTCTACCAAGTTTAAACACTAAAGGCGCAAGGAAAAATTATTGATTTGAGTAGTCATTGTCCCTCAACCCCTTAAGTACATAGTTATTGCTGCTTATACTTTTTGTCCTTTTGTCTTTTTAAGAATTTTTTTTTCTGTTCCCTTATTACGTTCATACTTGACTCCCTTTTGTTAAATAACACATTTATTTTCTGATAGCGTGGTCCCATCTGCAAGGCATTTACTGCACATAGGTTAAGCTACTTCAGACTGGAGAGAGCAGACATATGTCACTACCATTTCAGCTGTCCTGGATAACCACTGCAGAAGAAAGACACAGAATTCTTATTAATTGGGACTGTATCTTCCTGTTATATGGGCACAAAGCCACTTTAACATGCCGGTTTGCTGTAGAGATTTGATTTAAATCATGTTTATTTTGGTACAATTATGGAATTGGCTTTAATAAGCCCTTTTATTGCTTTTCATCTAATTATTACTGTATTTGAACTGATTTTATTTCAGTGCCAAACTGCATTACTAAAATCTTGTTTGCAGATATTTCTTTAAAATCTTGCAGTTTGATTACATTCAATTTATACACAAATCAATTTCTAGCTTCAGTTTACTGAAGATAACATGATTTACCATTTTCATTTTAACTTCATGTGAACCACAGATGAATACATTCTTTATCAAATTGAAAATTGCAAAACCATGTAGCTATTTTCTATAAAATATAGAGTACTGCTGGCTGGAATTGACAACATTAATTCTGTGACTAGAAAATTGTTACTTTTGATTTTCATCAATCCCTTTCCAACTTTTGTCATGTGTTTTATATCTGCCTTGGCTATTTCCAAGGTGTAAGCTACAACTTTTAGGGAGATGGAGGTGTAAGAAGACAAGAAACTGACAGTGAAATCTTGAGGAGGGGTGAGAATGACTTGTAACTGATTTGTGGCACTCATAAATTGCAAAAATCACACCAGGAACTAAACAGATTTAGAGCAAGTCAAAGCATGTATGAGGAATTATCCCAATGTTAAGTGTGGCTCATGGCTATCCATTTTCTGTATGGATTCCTCCTTTTAATTTCATACCATTAAGTGATATGCTTGTAAATAACTACAGTTATATTGCAGTAACATGCAGTACAATTCTAAATATAGCATCTTATTGCATTGTTGTAGACTATTTAGTCACTACTAGCAGCTCTCACCTTACAACTGATATGGATGGATTTTATTTTGTGCATACCACATACAACCTGTAAAAAATTAGACTCAGTAAATCAGTGGTTCTGCACAGTGAAATGAAATGGCTTTAAACATGTGTTCTACCCCATGAAAATGCCCCATATATTAGGTTAAGAGTAAAAGCTGGGCTTATAAGACACAAACTCATTTAATTAATCATTTACAACCTAATACTGTGTGAGTGTTTTCCAGTATAGATCCAAAGGCTCCCAATCATCATCACTGTCCAAAATAATTTATTCAGTCTGTCACGATCCTGCATCTTTTTTACACAATCATTTTTTTATCACTCACCACCGTTGTTTATAATTTGAAATGAGTCTAAACCCTAATCAGTTGCTATGCTCTAAAGCATCATAAGAGAGATGATGGTCACTGTAAGTATCTCAGTACTCACCAGAAACACACTATGCATTGCAATAACTTTTTAAGCTTGAACATTTTAAGAATAGTGTTAAACTCATCCTCCAGGTCATATAAAAGACTGGGAAGTATAATCTGTCCCTCTATTTTGAGGCAGATAAAGCATAAGTGATGTCCATTGCACCTCAGTTTTTTGCACATGTAGGAAGGCACAACATTTATTTATTTATTTATTGCATTTGTTGACCGGGAAAGTCCACTGGGCCTAGGATGAGCCCATTTTCAGTGGAGGCCCGGGGAGAAAAGCTCCATGGCAAATTACATACAAAACATTTTGAAAAACAATGTTGACACAGAAAATTAGATACAAGATATAAAAATAGAACAGTGATGTCATTACTTTAGTTAGAAACCAATGCCTTAGCCAGTTAGAAAGAAGAGGTTAATAAGTAGATGGAAATAATGCAGGAAGTTACTATCACATGGAAGAATGTGATGGTAGTGATGGCTAAGTGTGTAGAAGTCAGGAAAGAAGGAATGTAGAGTGAGTGTGTTAAAAGCTAGAGTAATGCTATTTTACAGTGTATGGTTAGTAGTTGAAAACTGTAGATAGCAGGATGCATTGTAGACATCTCAAAAAATACACCATAATGCTATGTCCTGACAGAAGCCAGGGCTTCCTGCTCAGTTCTTCCTTCTACTTACAAGATAACCATCAACGGCTGTATAATCATCAGTGACCAGCTCTGTAAAATAAACCATTCCTGCTTTTTCAGTAGTCCCTGATGTACCCATTTATGTTCAGTTGTTCCTGAGGTGGGAAAAAATCAGAACAGAAGATGTATAAACCACTTACAGACTAGCCAGTTTTCATGATATTTCTTTAGTGAGATAATCATGAGACTTAAATCAGTGTATCTCATAACTTGCTAGCAATTATGAGCAAGTGCCTAACCTATCCAGAATTTTAAAACCATATTATAAATAAAGATGTTAACAGTGCACCAGTTACCAAAATATGAGCCATAGCTGCAGAACTGTCATATCTTTTTTTCTGATTGATTAATTAATAGGTCTCTTCATAAAGAATTTCACTGGGGACTCATTCCAAGCATGTCTGAAAGTCTTGCACACATTTGAGTGAATCATTGTTTAAGCCAATCAAAAGCCTGCATTTTGTTGCACAAAACCCTATAATGTCTCTTAAGGAGAGAGAAAGAGAAGCCGGGAAACATAGTTGCATAGACAAAATCAAAACAAAAAACATATATGTCAAATGCATGGTTATTTTTAGGTAATTCATGTATATCTAGTACAAGAATGAAAACTAAATCAAATGAGAATTCCAAGGAAAGCCATAATGAAAACAAAAAAGCAAATCACGATCCACAGAAGCAAATTGTGTTTACACACACATTTTATCAATAAGAAGATCACTTATACTGTGAAATTAATACAAACAGGATGGTAATATAAAAACAGTAACAGGAATAAAGTTAAATTGAAAAGAAATATGTATTAACTTTTTTACAGCAAATAAAGTCCTTGGGGATCAAAAGGTTATAAAATACCGAGGTCTGCATTAAATAAAATTAGTGTCCCAAAAAAAAAAAAAATTTTTTTTCAATGTGTATATGGTTGGTTAGTGAAGAATTGAAGGTTTGCTATGTTGGGTTACTTATTTAACATCATTTGGCAAGTTGTCCTAAAGTGCAGGTCCTATTATGGAGAGAAGGCTATTTCCTCTGTGGTATTTTTGAATCTGATATGTAGGGAGAAGTCTTTTGAATTTTCTAAGTCTTGCCTAAATAGAACTTAGTGCATATTGTGCAATTTGCTGAATTATTTCTTTGTGTTGCTATCAATAAACTTTCATCACTCAGCAGTTTCTAGTAAGAAAGTATATAAAATACTAGTATAAATTTACACTCATACTTAGTGCAGAAAAAGTGCCTTGTTTCTGACTTTATTATATATTTTAGATGAGTAGGAGATATAACAAACTTTCTGTTTTCATGTTAGATATAACCTCATCAAGGTAATAAAAATGTCTGAAACAGACTGAGAAGTACATATGAGATTCTACTAATATTTAAATATATCGCAGGTTTGCATAGTTTTACTGGAAGAAGAAGAAAATGTAAATAATTATATCATTTCACTATTACATACCATTGTGGGTTCATATTATAATATGGTTTACTATTAGAAATTTCAAGCACCTACGTTTTGCATTTTGTAAATCTTCAGAATTTCTTTAAGATATCTTTGTTTATGTTGTCCATTTCTATAAGAAGCAAAGTATTCTCTGTTAAAAGAAATACCCTGAACATCTGTTTTTTTACAATATTGCTATAAATATATTATGTTTGCTCTGTGTAAGTAATCAAAACCAGATTCTTATCTCAATTTGAAATGTGATTTTATTTTCTTGTGAAAAATTATTGCCAAGAAAGTTGACATTAACAGTAAAAAACAAAGCAGGAGGTAGCAGCCACGGCTATGTAGAATAACAGCTTTATTAGTAAAAGAGGTGAGCACTTTCGTGCCACCAGCCACTTCATCAGACAATCAAAGAAGAGTAAAACACAGCATTTATACCAAGCTTATCATTGCCATCAACTACCCAATTAATCCTTAAAACCATATACCTATAGTATAAAAAGTTTTACACCTAGTGTGAAAAATTTTAGAAGCTTAAAATTAAAACCAGCTTGACAATAGAAACAGCATATCACATCATGCAACTTAATACATACAATATAAAAGTATAAAAAAGTGTAAAAGGTGGATGGGAGGTGGGGGGTGGGGAATACTACCTACTATTTTTTTAAATCTCTATTTAGAAGAATGGGTTTAATATTAATTTTTGTCATTCAGGCCTACCCCACCTAGATATATGGTTGTAAGGATTAAACTTTTTATACTAGGTATATGGTTTTAAGGATTACACTTTTTACTAATAAAGCTGTTTATTCTACATAGCCATGGCTGCTACCTCCTGCTTTGTTTTTTACTGTTCATTTCATTGTTGTTGGAGGTAACTCTTGCCAGCACCATTTGGTTTTTACTGCAGAAAGTTGACATTAAACTTACAATTTCAGAAATAAATTGGTTTTATTTAAACCTGTAAAGAACTGTTCTAAACCTAGAACATGATCATACCACAGCAGAATATCCTCTGCAGAATATTTGTAAAAGTTATAAAATCCATCCTTGTTACAAATACAAGCATCATCTTAAACTGGCAATGCCACATTTCCACTGAGGTATATCCATTGTTGCACATAAATCACAAATGAGTTTATTATTCTCTTTTCATGGTAAAAAGAAACAAAGAGCAAATTAAATACACTGAAATGATGTTCCAAAGGGACAATTTATAAATTGCAGTTAAGCACTTTCATCCTGCTCTGGACTTCATCTGAGTCAGGTAGCTACTGGCCTGTTCTCGTTCATTCTGCCAGACAAAGATTTCTGGAGAAAAATTCTAATCCCGGTACTTTTCCTGTTTTGCAAATTCTCCATGAAGTGGAAGTTTCCTTTCCATGTAGGAATGAACCCGAGTTGCACTTATTTGAGGCTAGCAAATCTATTAAAATGGCAGAAAGATGAGGAACTCCTGTAACATAAGTTGTGTATGTGAATGTTAGTGTCCTGCAGTGCCTTCTTATGGATTTCACAATTAAAACATACCTAACACAAAAAAAAAAGAAAATAAAAACTCCACTTTGGAGGGCACTCAAAGGTTAGAGCTCCAGAGACCCTCATCCAGGTTCAAACATAACCTCCATTTACAGCATGAAGTCTGAGTATCCCTTATCTATCGCCATGGCTCCTTCTGATACTCTTTTATTCTCTCTTCCCACCTCCAGAGATACTCTGCTTAGACCAATTTCCTTCTTAGATTTGTCCTTTGGTGTGCAAGAGTGTGCATGTATGCGTGTCTGTGTGCTTGCATGCATGGCCTCCAGAAATAGCTTGATTTCCTGCCTGGGTTTTTTTCTGCCTTGTGCTCATTGGCCTGACACTGAACTTGTTTAAGCGGCTCCTGGTAGTGCCTCGTTGCTAAGGAATGAAGTGTCTACTTGCTCATAATATAATGAAGTAGAGCAATTATTGTGTAATTTTTGTCGCTTAACAGTTAACAAGTTATATAAACAATATTATTGCAAAGAAAAGCATACTTTATAAATACCAGTAAAATAAAAGAAATGCTGTAACATAACTGTAAACCAAACCAAAATGAATACGCTGTACGAAATCAGAGAAACACTGTTTTTACTGAAGCCCTTGGCTAAGCTTCTGGTGACATTCTAAGGGGATCCAATATCTCTCTGCTTGGGATGACATGATCGACAGACCACGACGCTTTGCCAGAGATGGCCTGCACCTATTGAGATTGGGATTCCAGATACTGGCTAAGGCTCTTGCCACCCCTATAGTGGCTTTTTTAGGCAAGGTTGAAATGACAAATTCACCACCGTAACATCTATAGGCAAGCAAAATCTGAGGGTAAAGCTACTCAATGTTAGAAGTCTAAACTTCAAAATATATTCACTCGAGGCACTCATTAAAATGGAGAACATCAACATCTGTGCAGTGACAGAGACCTGGTTCAAGGCTCTAGAGAGTGCCCCTGCAATACCAGGCTATAATCCATACCACACCTTTAGGCCACCTAACCCAGAATGAATCACTAAAGGCATAGGCGTGTCCATATTCATTAAGGATATCCACACATCCAGGCTAGTTGCTCAGCATAATGCATCTGAGATTATCCAAGTGCAACTAACTCTGGGCAAGACTGCAATCCAAACTGTAACTTGCTACAGATCCCCCACCATACCCCAGGATTCCCACTACTCATTTCTTGATACACTGGAAAATATTAGGGTACAATCCAACACCCTAATAATGGGCAATTTCATCTACCCCACCATTAACTGGGGAAACTACTCATGTACCAACTCTTTTGTTCAACGTTTTCTGGAATTCATAAATTCCAATGCCTTGGATCAACTTATCCACACCCCCACCAGGGGCAGCAGTATCCTAGACCTGGTCATTACCAACATGGGCAACCGGTGTTCCACACCAGAGGTCAATTCCTCATTGGTCAGATCCGACCACAAGCTAATCAGCCTAGACATCCATATCCCGCCCCCACCCCCCATTAGGGAAACCACCGTAAAAAATGTCTCCAAAGCCAACTTCATGCTTCTTAAGACAGAAGTGGCAAACTTCACGACACCCATGCAGACAGACAATAGATGTACAACTGTAAAATCCCACATAAATGCACTTTATAAGCACTTACACAAGTACATGGATCATGCTATCCCTAACAGAACCAAGATGCTATCCTCCAAAAAAAGGAAGCCAGTCTGCTGGTCCTCTGCTATAAACTCTACAACAGAAGAAAGAAACTGTTGCAAAAAAAAAAAAAAAGTAAAATCCCATGATTGGAGGAACTCCTTGGTCAGCCTCAGTAAGAAGCTGAGATCCCTCATAAAATCTTCCAAAGCTAGTTACAAAAACAAAATCGCCACTGATTCTAAAGACAGCCTCAAAGCATTCTATGCTATATCAAGAATCTCAATGGCAACACTCGAATCTGCTCTGAGTTAAAGCATAAATGCACTAAATATACAGAACCAACTGATATTGCCAACATCTTGGCTAATAGGTTCAGTGCTAACTTTACCCCTTTTCACCCCCTAAATGGCCCATCTCTATACATGAAGAATGCAAAGTTCCTGTAATCATGGCAGCACAGGTAAAAAACACACTCTCCAAAGCCAAGACCACAGCAT
The DNA here is from genome assembly GCF_019279795.1 of Protopterus annectens. Lineage (NCBI taxonomy): Eukaryota > Metazoa > Chordata > Ceratodontiformes > Protopteridae > Protopterus > Protopterus annectens. Next base: position 1,483,112,017 of record NC_056741.1, on the reverse strand, counting down.
CCATGGGACCTGACAACATCCCAGGCTGCGTTCTACATGAACTACAGAATGAACTGTCATCCCACCTAAGCACCATGTTCAGTCATAGCCTCACCTCAAACTTTGTGCCCACTAAATGGCACACAGCGATAGTTATCCCACTCCATAAAGGGGGAGCCACCACAGACCCAGGGAATTACCGTCCCATTAGCCTAACGAGCCTGGTCTACAAGGCCATGGAACGTATCATCATGAAACTTATAAACAAAGGCATTGATAATCTCCAAACTCTGGACCCCATCAGTTTGGGTTTGTAAAAGGCAGATTATGTCTCCTAAACCTGATAGACTTCTTTGAAGCAGTCAGCAAAGCCCGCAGATGAGGGTAAGGTGGTTCACACAGCCTATCTAGATCTCGTCAAGGCTTTTGACACCATCCCCACTCTGGAATTATAGATAAACTCACAAAACTAGGTATAAATCCCAATGTCACAAGATGGGTTGCCAACTGGCTCACTGACAGAACCCACACTGTGAAAGTAGCAGACTCCAAATCCGACTTCAGACCAGTGACAAGTGGAATACCACAGGGTTCAGTCCTGGGTCCTCTCCTGTTTGATATCTACTTTTCTGGAGTGTAGACTAACACTGAAGGTCTTTGGCTAACAAAGTTCGCAGATGACTGCAAATTAGGAGACATAATTGAAACTCCTAACAATGTGGACATTCTACAAAAGGGTCTCACTGAGACAGATGCCTGGTGTCAAAGCAATGGCCTCAAGCTTAATGCCAAAAAATGCATTGTCATCCCCTTTGGTAAAGACTCCATGACCTACCATATAGGTGGTAGTCTACTTAACACCGAAATTGTGATAAGAGACCTTGGGACACAGGTGGATAGTAGTCTCTCCTTTGATAATCACATCACCACAGTAGTCAGGAAATCCTTCCACGTGGCACACCTCATCACAAAAGGTTTCTCATCCAGGAAAAAAAAAGAGGTCATTGTTCCCCTCTATTCATCACTCATTAGACCCATTATAAAGTACAACGCCCCTTTTGGTATGTACCTCACAAGACACCTACAACAACTGGAAAGGCAGCAGAAATACCTCACAAAGAGGATTACTGGCCTCAAACAGATGCCCTACACAGACCATCTCAAAAAACTCCAGCTTTACTCCATAGCATATCGCCTACTCAGAGGCGATCTCTGCCTAACAGACAAAGCTATGTCAAACCCAGAGCTGTTGGACATGCTCCACTTAAAGAAATCCCAATCCTTCCGAGCTACATGCTCTAGGGACCTAAACCTTGTTACCACAATAAAACATAATGTGCTGGAGGGATAGATTCCTGTCCCAGAGGCTTCCTATACTCTGGAACAAACTACCTATCTATGTCAAACAAAGGTCCTCATTAGCACTCTTCAAGAAAAATTGTGATGATTGGATGGGAAATAGAATATTCACCCCAGGGATCACCTCTGTGGCTCTGCTTGACAAGGGAACAGGAAAATAATTTTCTTGGGTGGCGAAAGCCAGGGTACCTTTTTGGCTAGGCTTGTATAGGCCCTAGGGTCGATAGCCTAGTACCTACCTATGAACAGGTTAAGCACTTTCATTCACTAGAATAGCAAACATCTTTAGAACAACTAACCATATCCTCACTTCCATTATATATGTTAATAATAAATCAATAAAACTTCAATCAACCAATTAATTAGCACAAATATTTTTCAGTAAAGAATATAATCATGTACTTATATTCTATAAATGAATACAATTATTCTATTTCTATCAAAAATATTAAATTTAAATAACTTAATAAACGTATTACTCTTCAGAAAAATTAAATACAAACTTTAAAACTATTATACACTGTGTAGTTAATGTTAATTCTAAACACAAATAATTATATACAATAGTTCACAACCACAACTTTAGATTTAGCTATAACTTAACTAAAAGGAACGTGATGCATAGCATGCCCTTTACTTAAATTTGTAGAGATTTCCTCAGTAAAATGCTGTTTTTAGAAACTTTTTCATTAATCCCTGGGTATTCTGTTGCATTGAATTTCCACTGCCAAAACAGTTTCTTTTTCCTCAAGGTAGGTTTCTAAATTCCCTCTTGTTATATTCTGAGCTCTCTTTTCTAAAATAAAAAATTAAAATTTTTAAAATTCCCACATCTCGGTTTGTGTTTAAATAAAGCATTTCTCTCATCTCTCTTTGTTACAGCATATACATGTTCAAAAATTCTGTTTTTTAATGCTATCTCCGTTTTTCCTACAGAAAAAGTGTCACATGATATATACTGTGCAGCATAAACCACTCCTTTAGTACTACAGTTACAGTATATCTCCCATTACATGTAATTAGCATAGGGTGGTTAGTTATAACAATATTATTACCCTCCAGAATGTGGAACAGCCTACCAGTTCATGTGATACAGAGCACCTCTGTGACACTCTTCAAGAGGAAACTGGATGAGTGGTTGGGGCCCCGTAAACTCTTACTGAGGATAGCACTCTCAACCCTTCTGGACATGGGCAGCCATTGCTAAATGCAATCTTGGGTATTGACTTGCATTTCTATGGTATTACATTGGATGAAACAGCTAGGCTGAAAATGACCTCTGGGTCAATAGCCTAGTAACCTCCTGTGATCCTATGCACCTACATTGCACACTCCATTTTTTCATTTTAAGATTTTTAACATATATAAAGGAATTGATGGTACAGTTGGTTGTTCTGAAGAAGTTTACTATTTTAGCAAACAAAACCACTTAACCTGTTGGAAGTATTTTAATAAAAGTGTATCAGTAAAAGCAGTGTTTTCCTCCAATTTCTTAGAGCATATTCATTTTGGTAAACTTTATAAACACACTTCTTAACGCTTGCCATTATCATCAAACAGCAAGACCTGAGAACAGATCTAAACGAATGGAGGATTCGTTAATAGGGAAAAGCTTGCTGCCCAAATGACAACTTCTTTCTCTCACATGAAGCATTTTGTATCCTCCATTGGCCATATATTGGCACAGCACCATGGTAAACCTCATAAACTAACAAAATGTAGACTATCAGGAACAAATATGCTGGAATTACCAAGTTTTGCTGCCAGAGGTATATCCTTAGTTTCAGAAAATGTAAAGAGAAACATAAACCCTCTTCTGTCTCCTCATGCTATAGAGTAGTGTCAACTCCATACTTTCCTTGTTCCGCACTCTTTTTCATGCTCACTGCAGTTCACTGTATGTACATTTGTGGTCCCTGGCCATTTTTTGCTGAAAAAGAAGGCGGCATCTTTAAAAGTTATATGTGATATGAGGCACTTCTACTGGTTGGCAGAGTACCAAAAATCTTGAAGTGGTACACACCATAGTTTGTACATTTAGCTACTGTTAGTTTTCCTGTAAGAAAACCCAATTAACTAGCACTACTAACAAAGCTAGTAAAAGACAATCAATCCTAAACTGGATTTTCCATTCCTCAACAAACAAAATAGCTACTTGTTTGTTCACCCAACACTTAAGGTGATTATATTTCTGTATACAATACATAAGGATGTGATAAAACCTCCATTTAGACCAATAGTATCAGCCAAGAGAAGTAAGACTGTTACTTTAGCTTATTATTTGGACAGTCTGTTAAATCCTGTATTTTAAAACTGACTAAAGATTCCTGGGACTTTTTAAATTTATTAAAGAATGAAACTTTTACAGTTTGTGAAATTACTTGTAACCATTGATATTGTTTTATATATATATATATTAATCAGGAATTGGGCATCTCTTTTGATAAAAAGGTCCTTACCCATTATACAGACTTTGGGCAGACTAAAATTAATACTGTTTGTTTACTCTTAGATGTAGTATTCTCTAATAACTTTTTTATTTTTGATGGGAAGATCTATCAACAAAAAAGTGGGGTTGCTATAGGTGCTAAAATGCCCCTGCCTTTGCTTTATTGGTTCTTTGATGGTGGGATGCCACTGAAGGTTTTAAATATGTCTCCTTTTATAGGAGATATATTGTTGATTTATTTTTCATTTGGACAGGCACTGCAGAAGAACTGTATACCTTTCTTGAGGATATTCATTTTTAACAGTGGGGCATTGAGATTTAATTTGAGTAGTGTCAGGACAAGAGTTGGTTTCTTGGATCTTTGCATTTCTATGGATTTCCAGAATAAAGCGTTTTCTGGTACCATTCATAGTATATACACATATTTGAACAATTTCTTGTATTTTAAAAGCAAGTACTCTAATTTTATGAAAATTAATATTATTCATGGATAAATTATTCATCTTAATAGGTTGATTAGCAATGACAATTTATTCTATAATGAAATTAAGAATTTAATTGATATTTTCAATAAAAACAGATACAGTCACGACCACAGCGGCCGAGACTGTGTCTGTTTTGTATTGGATTGTTTCATTTTTGTCTTTCTTCGACACAGCATTTGTGCCTGCTTCAGTGTATTTCTTTTAATTTTAATTGATATTATATTTTTAGAGGGTATCCAGTACAAAACTCATTGATATTAAGGATGAAATTACTGGGGCAAGGTATACAAAATGTTCCCCACATTTTATTAGATGGTTTTACCACCAAAGAAAAAACTGTTGGTGATGCAAAGAATTTTGCCTTCGCTATTCCCATTTGTGTGGACTCTTATGGTATTAAGAAAATGTTGATTGCTAACTAGAAGGTTAGTTTGTGGAATGGGGACCTTGCCGATGTAGTGGGAGATCATCCACAATTTATTTATAAGAATGTTTCCAATATTAAATCTTAATTGGAATTTGGGCAATGGGTTAAAGTTCCAGTTGTTTGCGGTCCTTTGGGGGCTTACCCATGTCATAATTGTAAACAGTGTAGGTTTATTGATTCTGTCCAAGTGTTTTTTTTTTTAAACATTTGAATATGACACTGCATAGTAAAAGGAGATTTAATTGTAAAAGTTCATGCATAGTTTATTTAGCCACCTGTGTAAATTGTGAATGCTACTATGTAGGTAAAACCATTAGAACCCTATATAAGAGGATTTATGAACATCTGGTAGCAAATAAAAAAAAAGTGATGTTACTAATGCCATAGCTAAGCATGCTAGTGAATGCTCCAATTTTAGAAAGTTTATATTTTTTTATTAGATTTTGTAGAGCCTTGGTTATTTATTGACAATTTTAATAGTGATTTAGAAACAACAGAGTTAAAATGGCAGATTGCTTTAAGGGCTGAGTGAGCTCCTGGGCTCAATGGGCTTATTAATAGTAAATGCTTGCTGAGAAATAGAGTTATTTATTAAGGACTACCTTGCATTTAAATATTCCCAATTATATTAAACATTTATTTAATTGTTTTATTGATACTTGTTTCTTATTGTTTTTTTCTGATAGCAGCTTTTACTATATAAGTGATGCTGTTTTGCATAGTGTGTTATGTATTCTGAAGAAGTTTGTATATTAAATGAATGACAGTGCTAAACTTAATTATTTTTCTCTGAATGGTCTTTTGAGTTTTTCAAGCACAGTTTTTTGTTATTTAATTATGATCTAATTCTTTTATATGATGAAGTAACAGACACATTCTCTCCAGGGTGTCCTTGACTAATGTCCGCGAGTATAGTATGTGCACTGTCTTGGTGTGCATTACTGTATTACCTTTCTCTTTCTTTAGAATTTTACATTAATGTAATCCTGTGCCCTTTGGGATCTATAGCTGAAATTTATGGTTCCCCATATCCAAATGGTTAACTTTAACAGCTGCTCCATCACCTAGAGGCAAACTAATGTTATGCAGTGTATATCACTAGTCTGTTTTCTTATGCTTACCTCCAATATACATAAGGGGTCTTCACTCATCTATATCATATAGGATCTCACTTCCCATTCTTTGTTGATATCTGCTGTGTGGATCCAGAGCAACTTAATTATATCAAAAAGGGTCTGCTGTGCTCTTCTGGTTTGTTTCCAAAAACTAAGCTCATTTCTGAACAAATAGCTAAATGCAGATGTCCTAATTCAGTCATATAGCCTCTAAACAGATGGCCAGAGGAGAAACTCACCTTTTTATTACATTCCCTGCTTGGTGAGACATGGATAACAATGGTAATTTTTATTTTGCTGATAGTAAATATTAATGTGCCTGATACACAAGTCACTGGCCATGCCAATCTGTCCTAAAACACTGACCGTACAAACTGTCAAACTGCAGAAAACAAACTCAAACTTTCAAAACTACAATATATCAAGGTTCCAAAAAGCTAATCCAAATAACTTTTATGCAGGGGGGCAAGCACCCCCCCCACACACCACTTGCTGCTTGTATGTACCAACTCCAAGATTGCATAAGAGCTGGAAAGGACAAAACTCCACTTCCAGCTATACTGTGATCTTGGGCAAACTGCAATAGGCATATACTGAAATTGTGCAGTTTAGAACTTTCAGGTTCAGTGTTCTGCAAAGTGATGATATGCCTATTGATATTTTCGAGGGCTACGCTACCATACATAGCAATTCTCAAGCAGTCTAAATTCACCAAGCCTAGCAACCTGTGTCTGAACTCAGTACACCAGGAAAGTTGTTTTTCTTGCTAATATGCAGAGAATTTTTATAATAAATGCAGGAGTGAAATAATTCTCCCACTGCATCTCTGTGCTCCACCAGAAAAATTATCTATCTATATATTACTTATTTTTATTTATACAATGGCTACTTATTGCTATTCAAAAACAAGCACACCGAGTGGACAGCCTGACCAGCATGCCATTGTAAATTGAGCATATACCAAAAGAAAAAAATCTGTCTGCTGAACTATTATTTAGCAGCCAGTGTTTCTATTGGTATATGGTGAGGATAGCAAAATATGAGACAAATCAGGTATATTCTACAAAACTAAAGAAACAGAAACATACTTTTTTCCTTGTATTTCTCTGCTGTCGATCATAAATTCCTAACTTTTTAAACATTAAAAAAAACATCAATGGAGATTCTCCTTGCTCCACTGTTTCTCCAGCAATGCACTGATGTACTGTGCAAGCATGTCAATGGAAGTCCCATACGCATTCGGAGTACATCAGCCCACAGAAGGCACTGTGGAAAAAGACTGAAGTCCTGTTATATAAAGACATTATTTAAGAAAAGTTAAGTACTTTCTTACTTAAATAATGTCATTGTATAAAGCAATAACCCACTCCTCATTGTGGGTATATCAGGCTTTACCCACAGTTAGTGTGGTTTGATCATGAGGATGACAGCCAAGATATACTTTTGCACA